>NW_027250705.1:72500-117500 GCF_044704955.1 Pristiophorus japonicus | reverse complement strand
TCTCTCGTGCTTTCTCTCTCTCTCTCTTGCGCATTCTCTCGCTCTCTCTCTCTCGCATTCTCTCGCTCTCTCTCTCTCGCACTGTCTCGCTCTCTCTCTCGCACTCTCTTGCTCTCTCTCTCTCGCACTTTCTCTCTCTCTCTGGCGTTTTTCTCTCTCTCTCTCTCACGCGCTCTTTCTCTCTCTCTCTCTCTCGCTTTCTCTCTCACTCTCTCTCTCTCTCACTTTCTCTCTCTCTCTCTCGCACTCTCTGTCGCACTCTCTCTCGCGCTCTCTCTATCGCACTCTCGCTCTTTCTCTCTCTCTCGCGCTTTCTCTCTCTCTCTCACTCCTGCTTTCTCTCTCTCTCACTCCCACTTTCTCTCTCTATCTCGCGCGCTTTCTCTCTCTCTCCTCTCGCGTTCTCTCTCCCGCGCTTTCACTCTCTCTCTCTTGCGCTTTCTCTCCCTCTTTCTCTCTCCTCTCGCTTTCTCTCTCTCTCTCGCGTGCTTTGCCTCTCTCTCTCTCTCTCACGCTTTTTCTCTCTCTCGCGCTTTCTCCCTCTCTCTCGTGCTCTCGCTCTCTCAGTCTAGTGCTCTCTTTCACTCTCTCTCGCGCTCTCTCTCTCGCTCTCTCTCTCTCTCTCTCTCCCTCTTACTCTCTCTCTCTCTCTTTCTCCCGCTTTCTCTCTCTCTCTCACGCTTTCTCTCTCTCTCGCTTTCTCTCGCTCGCTCTCTCTCTCTCTCTCTCTCTCGTGATTTCTCTCTCTCTCTCTCTCTCATGCGCTTTTTCTCACTCTCTCTCGCGCGCTTTCTCTCTCTCTCTCTCGCGCACTTTCTCTCTCTCTCTCGCGCTTTCTCTCTCTCTCTCTGGCGCTTTCTCTCTCTCTCTCTCGCGCTCTTTCTCTCTCTCTCTCTCTCGCTTTCTCTCTCACTCTCTCTCTCTCTCACTTTCTCTCTCTCTCTCTCGCCCGCTCTCTCTCTCTCTCTCTCTTGCGTGCTCTCTCTCCCTCTCTCCTCTCCCTCTCTCTGTCTCACTCTCTCGCGCTCTCTCTCTCTCACTCTCTCTCTTTCTCACTTTCTCTCTCTCTCTCTCGCACTCTCTGTCGCACGCTCTCTCGCGCTCTCTCTCTCTCTCTCGCGCTTTCTCTCTCTTTCTCTCTCTCGTGCTTTCTCTCTCTCTCTCTCTCGCTTTTTCTCTCTCTCACACTTTCTCTCTCTCTCTCACGGTTTCTCTCTCTCGTTCTCTCTCTCGCTCGCGCTCTCTCTCTCTCTCCCTCTCTCGCTCTCTCTCGCGCTCTCTCGTGCTCTCTCTCTCTCTCACACTCTCTCTCTCTCTCTCACGCACGCTCTCTCTCTCTCTCTTGCGTGCTCTCTCTCCCTCTCTCGTGCTCTCTCCTCTCCCTCTCTCTCTGTCTCACTCTCTCGCGCTCTCTCTCTCTCTCGCATGCTTTCTCTCTCTCTCTTTCACTTATACTTTCTCTCTCTCTCGCTCTCTCTCTCTCGCGCTCTCTCTCTCTCCCCCTCTCGCTCTCTCTCGCGCTCTCTCTCTCTCTCTCTCGCACTCTCTCTCTCTCACGCTTTCTCTCTCTGTCTCTCGCGCTCTCTCCCTCTCTCGCGCTCTCTCTCTCTCTCGCGCTTTCTCTCTCTCTCTCGCGCTTTCTCTCTCTCATTCACTCCTGCTTTCTCTCTCTCTCTCTCTCTCTCCCGCTTTCTTTCTCTCTCTCGCGCTTTCCCTCTATCTCTCTCGTGCTTTCTCTCTCTCTCTCTCACGCTTTCTCTCTCTCTCGCGCTTTCTCTCTCGCGCTTTCTTTCTCTCTCTCACGCTTTCTCTCGCTCGTGCGCTTTCACTCTCTCCGCGCTTTCTCTCTCGCTCTCTCTCGTGCTTTCACTCTATCTCTCTTGCGTTTCTCTCTCTCTCTTGCGCGCTTTCTCTCTCTCTCTCTCTCCCGCTTACTCTCTCTCTCTCTCTCTTTCTCCCGCTTTCTCTCTCTCTCTCACACTTTCTCTCTCTCTCGCTTTCTCTCTCTCTCTCTCTCTCGTGATTTCTCTCTCTCTCTCTCTCATGCGCTTTTTCTCTCTCTCTCGCGCTTTTTCTCTCTCTCGCGCGCTTTCTCTCTCTCTCTCGCGCGCGCTTTCTCTCTCTCTCTCGCGCATTCTCTCGCTCTCTCTCTCTCGCACTTTCTCTCTCTCTCTCGCGCTTTCTCTCTCTCTCTCTCTCTCGCTCTTTCTCTCTCTCTCTCTCTCGCTTTCTCTCTCACTCTCTCTCTTGCGTGCTCTCTCTCCCTCTCTCCTCTCCCTCTCTCTCTGTCTCACTCTCTCGCGCTCTCTCTCTCTCTCTCTCTCGCTTTCTCTCTCACTCTCTATCTCTCTCTCCCTCTCGCTCTCTCTCACTCTCTTTCTCGCGCGCTCTCTCCCTCTCTCTCTGGTGCTCTCTCTCTCTTTCTCTCTCTCTCGTGCTTTCTCTCTCTATCTATCGCGCTTTCTCTCTCTCTCTCTCGCGCTTTCTCTCTCTCTCTCGCGCTTTCTCTCTCTCTCTCGCGCTTTCTCTCTCTCTCTCTCGCGCTTTCTCTCTCGCGCTTTCTTTCTCTCTCTCACGCTTTCTCTCCCTCTCTCGCTCGCGCGCTTTCACTCTCTCTCGCGCTTTCTCTCTCGCTCTCTCTCATGCTTTCTCTCTATCTCTCTTGCGTTCTCTCTCTCTCTCGCGCGCTTTCTCTCTCTCTCTCCCGCTTACTCTCTCTCTCTCTCTTTCTCCCGCTTTCTCTCTCTCTCTCACGCTTTCTCTCTCTCTCACTTTCTCTCTCTCTCTCTCTCGCTCGCTCTCGCTCTCTCTCTCGTGATTTCTCTCTCTCTCTCTCTCATGCGCTTTTCTCTCTTCTCTCTCGCGCGCTTTCTCTCTCTCTCTCTCGCGCGCTTTCTCTCTCTCTCTCGCTTTCTCTCTCTCTCTCTCGCGCATTCTCTCGCTCTCTCTCTCTCGCACTTTCTCTCTCTCTCTCGCGCTTTCTCTCTCTCTCTCGTGCTCTTTCTCTCTCTCTCGCTTTCTCTCTCACTCTCTCTCTCTCTCACTTTCTCTCTCTCTCCTCGCCCGCTCTCTCTCTCTCTCTTGCGTGCTCTCTCTCCCTCTCTCGTGCTCTCTCCTCTGCCTCTCTCTCTGTCTCACTCTCTCGCGCTCTCTCTCTCTCTCTCTCACTTTCTCTCTCTCTCTCTCGCACTCTCTGTCGCACTCTCTCTCGCGCTCTCTCTCCCGCTTACTGTCTCTCTCTCTCTCTTTCTCCCGCTTTCTCTCTCTCTCTCACGCTTTCTCTCTCTCTCGCTTTCTCTCTCGCTCTCTCTCTCTCGTGATTTCTCTCTCTCTCTCTCTCGCGCGCTTTCTCTCTCTCTCTCTCGCGCGCTTTCACTCTCTCTCTCGCACTCTCTCGCTCTCTCTCTCTCTCGCACTCTCTCGCTCTCTCTCTCTCGCACTTTCTCTCTCTCTCTCTCTCTGGCGCTTTCTCTCTCTCTCTCTCTCGCGCTCTTTCTCTCTCTCTCTCTCTCGCTTTCTCTCTCACTCTCTCTCTCGCCCTCTCTCTCTGGTGCTCTCTCTCTCTTTCTCTCTCTCTCGTGCTTTCTCTCTCTCTCTCTCTCGCGCTTTCTCTCTCTCTCTCTCTCGCACTTTCTCTCTCTCTCTCTCTCGCGCTTTCTCTCTCTCCGCGCATGCTTTCTCTCTCTCTCTTTCACTTATGCTTTCTCTCTCTCTCGCTCTCTCTCTCGCGCTCTCTCTCTCTCCCCCTCTCGCTCTCTCTCGCGCTCTCTCTCTCTCTCTCTCTCGCACTCTCTCTCTCTCACGCTCTCTCTCTCTGTCTCTCACGCTCTCTCTCTCTCGCGCTCTCTCCCTCTCTCGCGCTTTCTCTCTCTCATTCACTCCTGCTTTCTCTCTCTCTCTCTCTCTATCTCTCTCTCTCCCGCTTTCTTTCTCTCTCTCGCGCTTTCCCTCTATCTCTCTCGTGCTTTCTCTCTCTCTCTCTCTCACGCTTTCTCTCTCTCTCGCGCTTTCTCTCTCTCGTGCTTTCTTTCTCTCTCTCACGCTTTCTCTCGCTCGCGCGCTTTCACTCTCTCTCGCGCTTTCTCTCTCGCTCTCTCTCGTGCTTTCACTCTATCTCTCTTGCGTTTCTCTCTCTCTCTTGTGCGCTTTCTCTCTCTCTCTCTCTCCCGCTTACTCTCTCTCTCTCTCTCTTTCTCCCGCTTTCTCTCTCTCTCTCACACTTTCTCTCTCTCTCGCTTTCTCTCTCTCTCTCTCTCTCGTGATTTCTCTCTCTCTCTCTCATGCGCTTTTTCTCTCTCTCTCTCGCGCGCTTTTTCTCTCTCTCTCTCGCGCGCTTTTTCTCTCTCTCTCTCGCGCGCTTTTTCTCTCTCTCTCTCGCGCGCTTTCTCTCTCTCTCTCGCGCGCGCTTTCTCTCTCTCTCGCGCTTTCTCTCTCTCTCTCTCTCGCACTTTCTCTCTCTCTCGCGCTTTCTCTCTCTCTCTCTTGCGCTCTTTCTCTCTCTCTCTCTCTCGCTTTCTCTCTCACTCTCTCTCTTGCGTGCTCTCTCTCCCTCTCTCCTCTTCCTCTCTCTCTGTCTCACTCTCTCGCGCTCTCTCTCTCTCTCTCTCTCGCTTTCTCTCTCACTCTCTATCTCTCTCTCCCTCTCGCTCTCTCTCACTCTCTTTCTCGCGCGCTCTCTCCCTCTCTCTCTGGTGCTCTCTCTCTCTTTCTCTCTCTCTCGTGCTTTCTCTCTCTATCTATCGCGCTTTCTCTCTCTCTCTCTCGCGCTTTCTCTCTCTCTCGCACTTTCTCTCTCTCTCTCTCTCGCGCTTGCTCTCTCTCTCTCGCACGCTTTCTCTCTCTCTCTTTCACTTACGCTTTCTCTCTCTCTCGCGCTTTCTCTCTCTCTCTCGCGCTTTCTCTCTCTCCCTCTTGCGCTTTCTCTCTCTCTCTCTCTCGCGCTTTCTCTCTCTCTCGCTCTCTCGCGCTTTCTCTCTCTCGCATGCTTTCTCTCTGTATCTTTCACTCACGTATTCTCTCTCTCTCTTGTGCTCTCTTTCTCTCTCGTGCTCTCTCTCTCTCGCACTCTCTCTCTCACGCTCTATCTCTCGCGCTTTCTCTCTCTCTCTCGCGCTTTCTCTCTCTCTCTCTCACTCCGCTTTCTCTCTCTCTCTCTTGTGCTCTCGCACTCTCTCTCTCTCTCTCTCTCGCGCTCTCTCTGTCTCTCTCTCGCGCTCTCTCTCTCTCAATCTCTCTCTCTCTCGCCCTCTCTCTCTGGTGCTCTCTCTCTCTTTCTCGCTCTCTCATGCTTTCTCTCTCTCTTTCTCTCGCGATTTCTCTCTCTCTCGCGCTTTCTCTCTCTCTCGCGCTTTCTCTCTCTCTCTCGCACTTTCTCTCTCTCTCTCTCTCTCGCGCTTTCTCTCTCTCTCTCGCATGCTTTCTCTCTCTCTCTTTCATTTATGCTTTCTCTCTCTCCCGCTCTCTCTCTCTCGCGCTCTCTCTCTCTCCCTCTCTCGCTCCGTCTCGCGCTCTCTCTCTCTCACGCTCTCTCTCGCACTCTCTCTCACGCTCTCTCTCTCTGTCTCTCGCGCTCTCTCTCTGTCTCGCGCTTTCTCTCTCTCTCTCGCGCTTTCTCTTTCTCATTCACTCCTGCTTTCTCTCTCTCTCGATCTCTCTCTCTCGCACTCTCTCTCTCTCCCCCTCTCGCTCTCTCTCGGGCTCTCTCTCTCACTCTCTCTCTCTCACGCTCTCTCTCTCTGTCTCTCGCGCTCTCTCTCTCTCTCTCTCGCTCTCTCTCTCTCGCGCGCTTTCTCTCTCTCTCTCGCGCTTTCTCTCTCTCATTCACTCCTGCTTTCTCTCTCTCTCTCTCTCTATCTTTCTCTCTCCCGCTTTCTTTCTCTCTCTCGCGCTTTCCCTCTATCTCTCTCGTGCTTTCTCTCTCTCTCTCTCTCACGCTTTCTCTCTCTCTCGCGCTTTCTCTCTCTCGCGCTTTCTTTCTCTCTCTCACGCTTTCTCTCGCTCGCGCGCTTTCTCTCTCGCTCTCTCTCGTGCTTTCACTCTATCTCTCTTGCGTTTCTCTCTCTCTCTTGCGCGCTTTCTCTCTCTCTCTCTCTCCCGCTTACTCTCTCTCTCTCTCTCTCTTTCTCCCGCTTTCTCTCTCTCTCTCACACTTTCTCTCTCTCTCGCTTTCTCTCTCTCTCTCTCGTGATTTCTCTCTCTCTCTCTCATGCGCTTTTTCTCTCTCTCTCTCGCGCGCTTTTTCTCTCTCTCTCGCGCGCTTTCTCTCTCTCTCTCGCGCGCGCTTTCTCTCTCTCTCTCGCGCTTTCTCTCTCTCTCTCTCGCGCATTCTCTCGCTCTCTCTCTCTCGCACTTTCTCTCTCTCTCGCACTTTCTCTCTCTCGCGCTTTCTCTCTCTCTCTCTCGCGCTCTTTCTCTCTCTCTCTCTCTCGCTTTCTCTCTCACTCTCTCTCTTGCGTGCTCTCTCTCCCTCTCTCCTCTCCCTCTCTCTCTGTCTCACTCTCTCGCGCTTTCTCTCTCTATCTATCGCGCTTTCTCTCTCTCTCTCTCGCGCTTTCTCTCTCTCTCGCACTTTCTCTCTCTCTCTCTCGCGCTTTCTCTCTCTCTCTCGCACGCTTTCTCTCTCTCTCTTTCACTTACGCTTTCTCTCTCTCTCGCGCTTTCTCTCTCTCTCTCGCGCTTTCTCTCTCTCCCTCTTGCGCTTTCTCTCTCTCTCTCTCGCACTTTCTCTCTCTCTCGCTCTCTCGCGCTTTCTCTCTCTCGCATGCTTTCTCTCTGTATCTTTCACTCACGTATTCTCTCTCTCTCTCTTGTGCTCTCTTTCTCTCTCGTGCTCTCTCTCTCTCGCACTCTCTCTCTCACGCTCTATCTCTCGCGCTTTCTCTCTCTCTCTCGCGCTTTCTCTCTCTCTCTCTCACTCCCGCTTTCTCTCTCTCTCTCTTGTGCTCTCGCTCTCTCTCTCTCTCTCTCTCTCTCGCGCTCTCTCTCTCTCTCGCGATCTCTCTCTCTCAATCTCTCTCTCTCTCGCCCTCTCTCTCTGGTGCTCTCTCTCTCTTTCTCGCTCTCTCGTGCTTTCTCTCTCTCTTTCTCTCGCGATTTCTCTCTCTCTCGTGCTTTCTCTCTCTCTCTCTCTCTCTCGCACTTTCTCTCTCTCTCTCTCTCTCGCGCTTTCTCTCTCTCTCTCGCATGCTTTCTCTCTCTCTCTTTCATTTATGCTTTCTCTCTCTCCCGCTCTCTCTCTCTCTCGCGCTCTCTCTCTCTCCCTCTCTCGCTCTGTCTCGCGCTCTCTCTCTCTCACGCTCTCTCTCGCACTCTCTCTCACGCTCTCTCTCTCTGTCTCTCACGCTCTCTCTCTGTCTCGCGCTTTCTCTCTCTCTCTCGCGCTTTCTCTTTCTCATTCACTCCTGCTTTCTCTCTCTCTCTCTCTCCCGCTTTCTCTCTCTCTCTCGCGCTTTCCCTCTATCTCTCTCGTGCTTTCTCTCTCTCTCTCTCTCGCGCTTTCTCTCTCTCTCGCGCTTTCTTTCTCTCTCTCACGCTTTCTCTCCCTCTCTCGCTTGCGCGCTTTCACTCTCTCTCGCGCTTTCTCTCTCGCTCTCTCTCGTGCTTTCTCTCTATCTCTCGCGCGCTTTCTCTCTCTCTCTCTCTCTCCCGCTTACTCTCTCTCTCTCTTTCTCCCGCTTTCTCTCTCTCTCTCACGCTTTCTCTCTCTCTCACTTTCTCTCGCTCTCTCTCACTCTCTCTCTCTCTCTCGTGATTTCTCTCTCTCTCTCATGCTCTTTTTCTCTCTCTCTCTCTCGCGCGCTTTCTCTCTCTCTCTCTCGCGCGCTTTCTCTCTCTCTCTCGCTTTCTCTCTCTCTCTCGCGCATTCTCTCGCTCTCTCTCTCTCGCACTTTCTCTCTCTCTCTCGCGCTTTATCTCTCTCTCTCTCTCGCGCTCTTTCTCTCTCTCTCGCTTTCTCTCTCACTCTCTCTCTCTCTCACTTTCTCCCTCTCTCTCTCGCCCGCTCTCTCTCTCTCTCTTGCGTGCTCTCTCTCCCTCTCTCTCTGTCTCACTCTCTCGCGCTCTCTCTCTCTCTCTCTCGCTTTCTCTCTCACTCTCTCTCTCTCTCACTTTCTCTCTCTCTCGCACTCTCTGTCGCACTCCCTCTCGCGCTCTCTCTCTCTCTCACTCCCGCTTACTCTCTCTCTCTCTCTCTTTCTCCCGCTTTCTCTCTCTCTCTCACGCTTTCTCTCTCTCTCGCTTTCTCTCTCTCTCTCTCTCTCCCTTTCTCTCTCTCGTGCTTTCTCTCTCTATCTATCGCGCTTTCTCTCTCTCTCTCTCGCGCTTTCTCTCTCTCTCGCACTTTCTCTCTCTCTCTCTCTCTCTCTCTCTCCCGCTTACTCTCTCTCTCTCTTTCTCCCGCTTTCTCTCTCTCTCTCACGCTTTCTCTCTCTCTCACTTTCTCTTGCTCTCTCTCACTCTCTCTCTCTCTCTCGTGATTTCTCTCTCTCTCTCATGCTCTTTTTCTCTCTCTCTCTCTCGCGCGCTTTCTCTCTCTCTCTCTCGCGCGCTTTCTCTCTCTCTCTCGCTTTCTCTCTCTCTCTCTCGCGCATTCTCTCGCTCTCTCTCTCGCACTTTCTCTCTCTCTCTCGCGCTTTATCTCTCTCTCTCTCTCTATCTCTCTCTCTCCCGCTTTCTTTCTCTCTCTCGTGCTTTCCCTCTATCTCTCTCGTGCTTTCTCTCTCTCTCTCTCTCACGCTTTCTCTCTCTCTCGCGCTTTCTCTCTCTCGTGCTTTCTTTCTCTCTCTCACGCTTTCTCTCGCTCGCGCGCTTTCACTCTCTCTCGCGCTTTCTCTCTCGCTCTCTCTCGTGCTTTCACTCTATCTCTCTTGCGTTTCTCTCTCTCTCTTGCGCGCTTTCTCTCTCTCTCTCTCTCCCGCTTACTCTCTCTCTCTCTCTCTCTTTCTCCCGCTTTCTCTCTCTCTCTCACACTTTCTCTCTCTCTCGCTTTCTCTCTCTCTCTCTCTCTCGTGATTTCTCACTCTCTCTCTCATGCGCTTTTTCTCTCTCTCTCTCGCGCGCTTTTTCTCTCTCTCTCTCGCGCGCTTTTTCTCTCTCTCTCTCGCGCGCTTTCTCTCTCTCTCTCGCGCGCGCTTTCTCTCTCTCTCGCGCTTTCTCTCTCTCTCTCTCTCTCGCACTTTCTCTCTCTCTCGCGCTTTCTCTCTCTCTCTCTCGCGCTCTTTCTCTCTCTCTCTCTCTCGCTTTCTCTCTCACTCTCTCACTTGCGTGCTCTCTCTCCCTCTCTCCTCTCCCTCTCTCTCTGTCTCACTCTCTCGCGCTCTCTCTCTCTCTCTCTCTCGCTTTCTCTCTCACTCTCTATCCCTCTCGCTCTCTCTCACTCTCTTTCTCGCGCGCTCTCTCCCTCTCTCTCTGGTGCTCTCTCTCTCTTTCTCTCTCTCTCGTGCTTTCTCTCTCTATCTATCGCGCTTTCTCTCTCTCTCTCTCGCGCTTTCTCTCTCTCTCGCACTTTCTCTCTCTCTCTCTCTCACGCTTGCTCTCTCTCTCTCTCGCACGCTTTCTCTCTCTCTCTTTCACTTACGCTTTCTCTCTCTCTCGCGCTTTCTCTCTCTCTCTCGCGCTTTCTCTCTCTCCCTCTTGCGCTTTCTCTCTCTCTCTCTCTCGCACTTTCTCTCTCTCTCGCTCTCTCGCGCTTTCTCTCTCTCGCATGCTTTCTCTCTGTATCTTTCACTCACGTATTCTCTCTCTCTCTCTTGTGCTCTCTTTCTCTCTCGTGCTCTCTCTCTCTCGCACTCTCTCTCTCACGCTCTATCTCTCGCGCTTTCTCTCTCTCTCTCGCGCTTTCTCTCTCTCTCTCTCACTCCCGCTTTCTCTCTCTCTCTCTTGTGCTCTCGCTCTCTCTCTCTCTCTCTCTCTCGCGCTCTCTCTCTCTCTCTCTCGCGCTCTCTCTCTCTCAATCTCTCTCTCTCTCGCCCTCTCTCTCTGGTGCTCTCTCTCTCTTTCTCGCTCTCTCGTGCTTTCTCTCTCTCTTTCTCTCGCGATTTCTCTCTCTCTCGCGCTTTCTCTCTCTCTCTCTCTCTCTCGCACTTTCTCTCTCTCTCTCTCTCTCGCGCTTTCTCTCTCTCTCTCGCATGCTTTCTCTCTCTCTCTTTCATTTATGCTTTCTCTCTCTCCCGCTCTCTCTCTCTCGCGCTCTCTCTCTCTCCCTCTCTCGCTCCGTCTCGCGCTCTCTCTCTCTCACGCTCTCTCTCGCACTCTCTCTCACGCTCTCTCTCTCTGTCTCTCGCGCTCTCTCTCTGTCTCGCGCTTTCTCTCTCTCTCTCGCGCTTTCTCTTTCTCATTCACTCCTGCTTTCTCTCTCTCTCGATCTCTCTCTCTCGCACTCTCTCTCTCTCCCCCTCTCGCTCTCTCTCGGGCTCTCTCTCTCTCTCTCTCACTCTCTCTCTCTCACGCTCTCTCTCTCTGTCTCTCGCGCTCTCTCTCTCTCTCTCTCGCTCTCTCTCTCTCGCGCGCTTTCTCTCTCTCTCTCGCGCTTTCTCTCTCTCATTCACTCCTGCTTTCTCTCTCTCTCTCTCTCTATCTTTCTCTCTCCCGCTTTCTTTCTCTCTCTCGCGCTTTCCCTCTATCTCTCTCGTGCTTTCTCTCTCTCTCTCTCTCACGCTTTCTCTCTCTCTCGCGCTTTCTCTCTCTCGCGCTTTCTTTCTCTCTCTCACGCTTTCTCTCGCTCGCGCGCTTTCTCTCTCGCTCTCTCTCGTGCTTTCACTCTATCTCTCTTGCGTTTCTCTCTCTCTCTTGCGCGCTTTCTCTCTCTCTCTCTCTCCCGCTTACTCTCTCTCTCTCTCTCTCTTTCTCCCGCTTTCTCTCTCTCTCTCACACTTTCTCTCTCTCTCACTTTCTCTCTCTCTCTCTCGTGATTTCTCTCTCTCTCTCTCATGCGCTTTTTCTCTCTCTCTCTCGCGCGCTTTTTCTCTCTCTCTCGCGCGCTTTCTCTCTCTCTCTCGCGCGCGCTTTCTCTCTCTCTCTCGCGCTTTCTCTCTCTCTCTCTCGCGCATTCTCTCGCTCTCTCTCTCTCGCACTTTCTCTCTCTCTCGCACTTTCTCTCTCTCGCGCTTTCTCTCTCTCTCTCTCGCGCTCTTTCTCTCTCTCTCTCTCTCGCTTTCTCTCTCACTCTCTCTCTTGCGTGCTCTCTCTCCCTCTCTCCTCTCCCTCTCTCTCTGTCTCACTCTCTCGCGCTTTCTCTCTCTATCTATCGCGCTTTCTCTCTCTCTCTCGCGCGCTTTCTCTCTCTCTCGCACTTTCTCTCTCTCTCTCTCGCGCTTTCTCTCTCTCTCTCGCACGCTTTCTCTCTCTCTCTTTCACTTACGCTTTCTCTCTCTCTCGCGCTTTCTCTCTCTCTCTCGCGCTTTCTCTCTCTCCCTCTTGCGCTTTCTCTCTCTCTCTCTCGCACTTTCTCTCTCTCTCGCTCTCTCGCGCTTTCTCTCTCTCGCATGCTTTCTCTCTGTATCTTTCACTCACGTATTCTCTCTCTCTCTCTTGTGCTCTCTTTCTCTCTCGTGCTCTCTCTCTCTCGCACTCTCTCTCTCACGCTCTATCTCTCGCGCTTTCTCTCTCTCTCTCGCGCTTTCTCTCTCTCTCTCTCACTCCCGCTTTCTCTCTCTCTCTCTTGTGCTCTCGCTCTCTCTCTCTCTCTCTCTCTCGCGCTCTCTCTCTCTCTCTCTCGCGCTCTCTCTCTCTCAATCTCTCTCTCTCTCGCCCTCTCTCTCTGGTGCTCTCTCTCTCTTTCTCGCTCTCTCGTGCTTTCTCTCTCTCTTTCTCTCGCGATTTCTCTCTCTCTCGCGCTTTCTCTCTCTCTCTCTCTCTCTCGCACTTTCTCTCTCTCTCTCTCTCTCGCGCTTTCTCTCTCTCTCTCGCATGCTTTCTCTCTCTCTCTTTCATTTATGCTTTCTCTCTCTCCCGCTCTCTCTCTCTCGCGCTCTCTCTCTCTCCCTCTCTCGCTCCGTCTCGCGCTCTCTCTCTCTCACGCTCTCTCTCGCACTCTCTCTCACGCTCTCTCTCTCTGTCTCTCGCGCTCTCTCTCTGTCTCGCGCTTTCTCTCTCTCTCTCGCGCTTTCTCTTTCTCATTCACTCCTGCTTTCTCTCTCTCTCGATCTCTCTCTCTCGCACTCTCTCTCTCTCCCCCTCTCGCTCTCTCTCGCGCTCTCTCTCTCTCTCTCTCACTCTCTCTCTCTCACGCTCTCTCTCTCTGTCTCTCGCGCTCTCTCTCTCTCTCTCTCGCTCTCTCTCTCTCGCGCGCTTTCTCTCTCTCTCTCGCATGCTTTCTCTCTCTCTCTTTCATTTATGCTTTCTCTCTCTCCCGCTCTCTCTCTCTCGCGCTCTCTCTCTCTCCCTCTCTCGCTCCGTCTCGCGCTCTCTCTCTCTCACGCTCTCTCTCGCACTCTCTCTCACGCTCTCTCTCTCTGTCTCTCGCGCTCTCTCTCTGTCTCGCGCTTTCTCTCTCTCTCTCGCGCTTTCTCTTTCTCATTCACTCCTGCTTTCTCTCTCTCTCGATCTCTCTCTCTCGCACTCTCTCTCTCTCCCCCTCTCGCTCTCTCTCGCGCTCTCTCTCTCTCTCTCTCACTCTCTCTCTCTCACGCTCTCTCTCTCTGTCTCTCGCGCTCTCTCTCTCTCTCTCTCGCTCTCTCTCTCTCGCGCGCTTTCTCTCTCTCTCTCGCGCTTTCTCTCTCTCATTCACTCCTGCTTTCTCTCTCTCTCTCTCTCTATCTTTCTCTCTCCCGCTTTCTTTCTCTCTCTCGCGCTTTCCCTCTATCTCTCTCGTGCTTTCTCTCTCTCTCTCTCTCACGCTTTCTCTCTCTCTCGCGCTTTCTCTCTCTCGCGCTTTCTTTCTCTCTCTCACGCTTTCTCTCGCTCGCGCGCTTTCTCTCTCGCTCTCTCTCGTGCTTTCACTCTATCTCTCTTGCGTTTCTCTCTCTCTCTTGCGCGCTTTCTCTCTCTCTCTCTCTCCCGCTTACTCTCTCTCTCTCTCTCTCTTTCTCCCGCTTTCTCTCTCTCTCTCACACTTTCTCTCTCTCTCGCTTTCTCTCTCTCTCTCTCGTGATTTCTCTCTCTCTCTCTCATGCGCTTTTTCTCTCTCTCTCTCGCGCGCTTTTTCTCTCTCTCTCGCGCGCTTTCTCTCTCTCTCTCGCGCGCGCTTTCTCTCTCTCTCTCGCGCTTTCTCTCTCTCTCTCTCGCGCATTCTCTCGCTCTCTCTCTCTCGCACTTTCTCTCTCTCTCGCACTTTCTCTCTCTCGCGCTTTCTCTCTCTCTCTCTCGCGCTCTTTCTCTCTCTCTCTCTCTCGCTTTCTCTCTCACTCTCTCTCTTGCGTGCTCTCTCTCCCTCTCTCCTCTCCCTCTCTCTCTGTCTCACTCTCTCGCGCTTTCTCTCTCTATCTATCGCGCTTTCTCTCTCTCTCTCTCGCGCTTTCTCTCTCTCTCGCACTTTCTCTCTCTCTCTCTCGCGCTTTCTCTCTCTCTCTCGCACGCTTTCTCTCTCTCTCTTTCACTTACGCTTTCTCTCTCTCTCGCGCTTTCTCTCTCTCCCTCTTGCGCTTTCTCTCTCTCTCTCTCGCACTTTCTCTCTCTCTCGCTCTCTCGCGCTTTCTCTCTCTCGCATGCTTTCTCTCTGTATCTTTCACTCACGTATTCTCTCTCTCTCTCTTGTGCTCTCTTTCTCTCTCGTGCTCTCTCTCTCTCGCACTCTCTCTCTCACGCTCTATCTCTCGCGCTTTCTCTCTCTCTCTCGCGCTTTCTCTCTCTCTCTCTCACTCCCGCTTTCTCTCTCTCTCTCTTGTGCTCTCGCTCTCTCTCTCTCTCTCTCTCGCGCTCTCTCTCTCTCTCGCGATCTCTCTCTCTCAATCTCTCTCTCTCTCGCCCTCTCTCTCTGGTGCTCTCTCTCTCTTTCTCGCTCTCTCGTGCTTTCTCTCTCTCTTTCTCTCGCGATTTCTCTCTCTCTCGTGCTTTCTCTCTCTCTCTCTCTCTCTCGCACTTTCTCTCTCTCTCTCTCTCTCGCGCTTTCTCTCTCTCTCTCGCATGCTTTCTCTCTCTCTCTTTCATTTATGCTTTCTCTCTCTCCCGCTCTCTCTCTCTCTCGCGCTCTCTCTCTCTCCCTCTCTCGCTCTGTCTCGCGCTCTCTCTCTCTCACGCTCTCTCTCGCACTCTCTCTCACGCTCTCTCTCTCTGTCTCTCACGCTCTCTCTCTGTCTCGCGCTTTCTCTCTCTCTCTCGCGCTTTCTCTTTCTCATTCACTCCTGCTTTCTCTCTCTCTCTCTCTCCCGCTTTCTCTCTCTCTCTCGCGCTTTCCCTCTATCTCTCTCGTGCTTTCTCTCTCTCTCTCTCTCGCGCTTTCTCTCTCTCTCGCGCTTTCTTTCTCTCTCTCACGCTTTCTCTCCCTCTCTCGCTTGCGCGCTTTCACTCTCTCTCGCGCTTTCTCTCTCGCTCTCTCTCGTGCTTTCTCTCTATCTCTCGCGCGCTTTCTCTCTCTCTCTCTCTCTCCCGCTTACTCTCTCTCTCTCTTTCTCCCGCTTTCTCTCTCTCTCTCACGCTTTCTCTCTCTCTCACTTTCTCTCGCTCTCTCTCACTCTCTCTCTCTCTCTCGTGATTTCTCTCTCTCTCTCATGCTCTTTTTCTCTCTCTCTCTCTCGCGCGCTTTCTCTCTCTCTCTCTCGCGCGCTTTCTCTCTCTCTCTCGCTTTCTCTCTCTCTCTCGCGCATTCTCTCGCTCTCTCTCTCTCGCACTTTCTCTCTCTCTCTCGCGCTTTATCTCTCTCTCTCGCGCTCTTTCTCTCTCTCTCGCTTTCTCTCTCACTCTCTCTCTCTCTCACTTTCTCCCTCTCTCTCTCGCCCGCTCTCTCTCTCTCTCTTGCGTGCTCTCTCTCCCTCTCTCTCTGTCTCACTCTCTCGCGCTCTCTCTCTCTCTCTCTCGCTTTCTCTCTCACTCTCTCTCTCTCTCACTTTCTCTCTCTCTCGCACTCTCTGTCGCACTCCCTCTCGCGCTCTCTCTCTCTCTCACTCCCGCTTACTCTCTCTCTCTCTCTCTTTCTCCCGCTTTCTCTCTCTCTCTCACGCTTTCTCTCTCTCTCGCTTTCTCTCTCTCTCTCTCTCTCTCTTTCTCTCTCTCGTGCTTTCTCTCTCTATCTATCGCGCTTTCTCTCTCTCTCTCTCGCGCTTTCTCTCTCTCTCGCACTTTCTCTCTCTCTCTCTCTCTCTCTCTCTCTCCCGCTTACTCTCTCTCTCTCTTTCTCCCGCTTTCTCTCTCTCTCTCACGCTTTCTCTCTCTCTCACTTTCTCTTGCTCTCTCTCACTCTCTCTCTCTCTCTCGTGATTTCTCTCTCTCTCTCATGCTCTTTTTCTCTCTCTCTCTCTCGCGCGCTTTCTCTCTCTCTCTCTCGCGCGCTTTCTCTCTCTCTCTCGCTTTCTCTCTCTCTCTCTCGCGCATTCTCTCGCTCTCTCTCTCGCACTTTCTCTCTCTCTCTCGCGCTTTATCTCTCTCTCTCTCTCTATCTCTCTCTCTCCCGCTTTCTTTCTCTCTCTCGTGCTTTCCCTCTATCTCTCTCGTGCTTTCTCTCTCTCTCTCTCTCACGCTTTCTCTCTCTCTCGCGCTTTCTCTCTCTCGTGCTTTCTTTCTCTCTCTCATGCTTTCTCTCGCTCGCGCGCTTTCACTCTCTCTCGCGCTTTCTCTCTCGCTCTCTCTCGTGCTTTCACTCTATCTCTCTTGCGTTTCTCTCTCTCTCTTGCGCGCTTTCTCTCTCTCTCTCTCTCCCGCTTACTCTCTCTCTCTCTCTCTCTTTCTCCCGCTTTCTCTCTCTCTCTCACACTTTCTCTCTCTCTCGCTTTCTCTCTCTCTCTCTCTCTCGTGATTTCTCTCTCTCTCTCTCATGCGCTTTTTCTCTCTCTCTCTCGCGCGCTTTTTCTCTCTCTCTCTCGCGCGCTTTTTCTCTCTCTCTCTCGCGCGCTTTCTCTCTCTCTCTCGCGCGCGCTTTCTCTCTCTCTCGCGCTTTCTCTCTATCTCTCTCTCTCGCGCTTTCTCTCTCTCTCTCTCGCGCTCTTTCTCTCTCTCTCTCTCTCGCTTTCTCTCTCACTCTCTCACTTGCGTGCTCTCTCTCCCTCTCTCCTCTCCCTCTCTCTCTGTCTCACTCTCTCGCGCTCTCTCTCTCTCTCTCTCTCGCTTTCTCTCTCACTCTCTATCCCTCTCGCTCTCTCTCACTCTCTTTCTCGCGCGCTCTCTCCCTCTCTCTCTGGTGCTCTCTCTCTCTTTCTCTCTCTCTCGTGCTTTCTCTCTCTATCTATCGCGCTTTCTCTCTCTCTCTCTCGCGCTTTCTCTCTCTCTCGCACTTTCTCTCTCTCTCTCTCTCACGCTTGCTCTCTCTCTCTCTCGCACGCTTTCTCTCTCTCTCTTTCACTTACGCTTTCTCTCTCTCTCGCGCTTTCTCTCTCTCTCTCGCGCTTTCTCTCTCTCCCTCTTGCGCTTTCTCTCTCTCTCTCTCTCGCACTTTCTCTCTCTCTCGCTCTCTCGCGCTTTCTCTCTCTCGCATGCTTTCTCTCTGTATCTTTCACTCACGTATTCTCTCTCTCTCTCTTGTGCTCTCTTTCTCTCTCGTGCTCTCTCTCTCTCGCACTCTCTCTCTCACGCTCTATCTCTCGCGCTTTCTCTCTCTCTCTCGCGCTTTCTCTCTCTCTCTCTCACTCCCGCTTTCTCTCTCTCTCTCTTGTGCTCTCGCTCTCTCTCTCTCTCTCTCTCTCGCGCTCTCTCTCTCTCTCTCTCGCGCTCTCTCTCTCTCAATCTCTCTCTCTCTCGCCCTCTCTCTCTGGTGCTCTCTCTCTCTTTCTCGCTCTCTCGTGCTTTCTCTCTCTCTTTCTCTCGCGATTTCTCTCTCTCTCGCGCTTTCTCTCTCTCTCTCTCTCTCTCGCACTTTCTCTCTCTCTCTCTCTCTCGCGCTTTCTCTCTCTCTCTCGCATGCTTTCTCTCTCTCTCTTTCATTTATGCTTTCTCTCTCTCCCGCTCTCTCTCTCTCGCGCTCTCTCTCTCTCCCTCTCTCGCTCCGTCTCGCGCTCTCTCTCTCTCACGCTCTCTCTCGCACTCTCTCTCACGCTCTCTCTCTCTGTCTCTCGCGCTCTCTCTCTGTCTCGCGCTTTCTCTCTCTCTCTCGCGCTTTCTCTTTCTCATTCACTCCTGCTTTCTCTCTCTCTCGATCTCTCTCTCTCGCACTCTCTCTCTCTCCCCCTCTCGCTCTCTCTCGGGCTCTCTCTCTCTCTCTCTCACTCTCTCTCTCTCACGCTCTCTCTCTCTGTCTCTCGCGCTCTCTCTCTCTCTCTCTCGCTCTCTCTCTCTCGCGCGCTTTCTCTCTCTCTCTCGCGCTTTCTCTCTCTCATTCACTCCTGCTTTCTCTCTCTCTCTCTCTCTATCTTTCTCTCTCCCGCTTTCTTTCTCTCTCTCGCGCTTTCCCTCTATCTCTCTCGTGCTTTCTCTCTCTCTCTCTCTCACGCTTTCTCTCTCTCTCGCGCTTTCTCTCTCTCGCGCTTTCTTTCTCTCTCTCACGCTTTCTCTCGCTCGCGCGCTTTCTCTCTCGCTCTCTCTCGTGCTTTCACTCTATCTCTCTTGCGTTTCTCTCTCTCTCTTGCGCGCTTTCTCTCTCTCTCTCTCTCCCGCTTACTCTCTCTCTCTCTCTCTCTTTCTCCCGCTTTCTCTCTCTCTCTCACACTTTCTCTCTCTCTCGCTTTCTCTCTCTCTCTCTCGTGATTTCTCTCTCTCTCTCTCATGCGCTTTTTCTCTCTCTCTCTCGCGCGCTTTTTCTCTCTCTCTCGCGCGCTTTCTCTCTCTCTCTCGCGCGCGCTTTCTCTCTCTCTCTCGCGCTTTCTCTCTCTCTCTCTCGCGCATTCTCTCGCTCTCTCTCTCTCGCACTTTCTCTCTCTCTCGCACTTTCTCTCTCTCGCGCTTTCTCTCTCTCTCTCTCGCGCTCTTTCTCTCTCTCTCTCTCTCGCTTTCTCTCTCACTCTCTCTCTTGCGTGCTCTCTCTCCCTCTCTCCTCTCCCTCTCTCTCTGTCTCACTCTCTCGCGCTTTCTCTCTCTATCTATCGCGCTTTCTCTCTCTCTCTCGCGCGCTTTCTCTCTCTCTCGCACTTTCTCTCTCTCTCTCTCGCGCTTTCTCTCTCTCTCTCGCACGCTTTCTCTCTCTCTCTTTCACTTACGCTTTCTCTCTCTCTCGCGCTTTCTCTCTCTCTCTCGCGCTTTCTCTCTCTCCCTCTTGCGCTTTCTCTCTCTCTCTCTCGCACTTTCTCTCTCTCTCGCTCTCTCGCGCTTTCTCTCTCTCGCATGCTTTCTCTCTGTATCTTTCACTCACGTATTCTCTCTCTCTCTCTTGTGCTCTCTTTCTCTCTCGTGCTCTCTCTCTCTCGCACTCTCTCTCTCACGCTCTATCTCTCGCGCTTTCTCTCTCTCTCTCGCGCTTTCTCTCTCTCTCTCTCACTCCCGCTTTCTCTCTCTCTCTCTTGTGCTCTCGCTCTCTCTCTCTCTCTCTCTCTCTCGCGCTCTCTCTCTCTCTCGCGATCTCTCTCTCTCAATCTCTCTCTCTCTCGCCCTCTCTCTCTGGTGCTCTCTCTCTCTTTCTCGCTCTCTCGTGCTTTCTCTCTCTCTTTCTCTCGCGATTTCTCTCTCTCTCGTGCTTTCTCTCTCTCTCTCTCTCTCTCGCACTTTCTCTCTCTCTCTCTCTCTCGCGCTTTCTCTCTCTCTCTCGCATGCTTTCTCTCTCTCTCTTTCATTTATGCTTTCTCTCTCTCCCGCTCTCTCTCTCTCTCGCGCTCTCTCTCTCTCCCTCTCTCGCTCTGTCTCGCGCTCTCTCTCTCTCACGCTCTCTCTCGCACTCTCTCTCACGCTCTCTCTCTCTGTCTCTCGCGCTCTCTCTCTGTCTCGCGCTTTCTCTCTCTCTCTCGCGCTTTCTCTTTCTCATTCACTCCTGCTTTCTCTCTCTCTCTCTCTCCCGCTTTCTCTCTCTCTCTCGCGCTTTCCCTCTATCTCTCTCGTGCTTTCTCTCTCTCTCTCTCTCGCGCTTTCTCTCTCTCTCGCGCTTTCTTTCTCTCTCTCACGCTTTCTCTCCCTCTCTCGCTTGCGCGCTTTCACTCTCTCTCGCGCTTTCTCTCTCGCTCTCTCTCGTGCTTTCTCTCTATCTCTCGCGCGCTTTCTCTCTCTCTCTCTCTCTCCCGCTTACTCTCTCTCTCTCTTTCTCCCGCTTTCTCTCTCTCTCACGCTTTCTCTCTCTCTCACTTTCTCTTGCTCTCTCTCACTCTCTCTCTCTCTCTCGTGATTTCTCTCTCTCTCTCATGCTCTTTTTCTCTCTCTCTCTCTCGCGCGCTTTCTCTCTCTCTCTCTCGCGCGCTTTCTCTCTCTCTCTCGCTTTCTCTCTCTCTCTCTCGCGCATTCTCTCGCTCTTTCTCTCGCACTTTCTCTCTCTCTCTCGCGCTTTATCTCTCTCTCTCTCCCGCTTTCTTTCTCTCTCTCGTGCTTTCCCTCTATCTCTCTCGTGCTTTCTCTCTCTCTCTCTCTCACGCTTTCTCTCTCTCTCGCGCTTTCTCTCTCTCGTGCTTTCTTTCTCTCTCTCACGCTTTCTCTCGCTCGCGCGCTTTCACTCTCTCTCGCGCTTTCTCTCTCGCTCTCTCTCGTGCTTTCACTCTATCTCTCTTGCGTTTCTCTCTCTCTCTTGCGCGCTTTCTCTCTCTCTCTCTCTCCCGCTTACTCTCTCTCTCTCTCTTTCTCCCGCTTTCTCTCTCTCTCTCACACTTTCTCTCTCTCTCGCTTTCTCTCTCTCTCTCTCTCTCGTGATTTCTCTCTCTCTCTCTCATGCGCTTTTTCTCTCTCTCTCTCGCGCGCTTTTTCTCTCTCTCTCTCGCGCGCTTTTTCTCTCTCTCTCTCGCGCGCTTTCTCTCTCTCTCTCGCGCGCGCTTTCTCTCTCTCTCGCGCTTTCTCTCTCTCTCTCTCTCTCTCGCGCTTTCTCTCTCTCTCTCTCGCGCTCTTTCTCTCTCTCTCTCTCTCGCTTTCTCTCTCACTCTCTCACTTGCGTGCTCTCTCTCCCTCTCTCCTCTCCCTCTCTCTCTGTCTCACTCTCTCGCGCTCTCTCTCTCTCTCTCTCTCGCTTTCTCTCTCACTCTCTATCCCTCTCGCTCTCTCTCACTCTCTTTCTCGCGCGCTCTCTCCCTCTCTCTCTGGTGCTCTCTCTCTCTTTCTCTCTCTCTCGTGCTTTCTCTCTCTATCTATCGCGCTTTCTCTCTCTCTCTCTCGCGCTTTCTCTCTCTCTCGCACTTTCTCTCTCTCTCTCTCTCACGCTTGCTCTCTCTCTCTCTCGCACGCTTTCTCTCTCTCTCTTTCACTTACGCTTTCTCTCTCTCTCGCGCTTTCTCTCTCTCTCTCGCGCTTTCTCTCTCTCCCTCTTGCGCTTTCTCTCTCTCTCTCTCTCGCACTTTCTCTCTCTCTCGCTCTCTCGCGCTTTCTCTCTCTCGCATGCTTTCTCTCTGTATCTTTCACTCACGTATTCTCTCTCTCTCTCTTGTGCTCTCTTTCTCTCTCGTGCTCTCTCTCTCTCGCACTCTCTCTCTCACGCTCTATCTCTCGCGCTTTCTCTCTCTCTCTCGCGCTTTCTCTCTCTCTCTCTCACTCCCGCTTTCTCTCTCTCTCTCTTGTGCTCTCGCTCTCTCTCTCTCTCTCTCTCTCGCGCTCTCTCTCTCTCTCTCTCGCGCTCTCTCTCTCTCAATCTCTCTCTCTCTCGCCCTCTCTCTCTGGTGCTCTCTCTCTCTTTCTCGCTCTCTCGTGCTTTCTCTCTCTCTTTCTCTCGCGATTTCTCTCTCTCTCGCGCTTTCTCTCTCTCTCTCTCTCTCTCGCACTTTCTCTCTCTCTCTCTCTCTCGCGCTTTCTCTCTCTCTCTCGCATGCTTTCTCTCTCTCTCTTTCATTTATGCTTTCTCTCTCTCCCGCTCTCTCTCTCTCGCGCTCTCTCTCTCTCCCTCTCTCGCTCCGTCTCGCGCTCTCTCTCTCTCACGCTCTCTCTCGCACTCTCTCTCACGCTCTCTCTCTCTGTCTCTCGCGCTCTCTCTCTGTCTCGCGCTTTCTCTCTCTCTCTCGCGCTTTCTCTTTCTCATTCACTCCTGCTTTCTCTCTCTCTCGCTCTCTCTCTCTCGCGCTCTCTCTCTCTCCCCCTCTCGCTCTCTCTCGCGCTCTCTCTCTCTCTCTCTCGCACTCTCTCTCTCTCACGCTCTCTCTCTCTGTCTCTCGCGCTCTCTCTCTCTCGCGCTCTCTCTCTCTCTCGCGCTCTCTCTCTCTCGCGCGCTTTCTCTCTCTCTCTCGCGCTTTCTCTCTCTCATTCACTCCTGCTTTCTCTCTCTCTCTCTCTCTATCTCTCTCTCTCCCGCTTTCTTTCTCTCTCTCGCGCTTTCCCTCTATCTCTCTCGTGCTTTCTCTCTCTCTCTCTCTCACGCTTTCTCTCTCTCTCGCGCTTTCTCTCTCTCGCGCTTTCTTTCTCTCTCTCACGCTTTCTCTCGCTCGCGCGCTTTCTCTCTCGCTCTCTCTCGTGCTTTCACTCTATCTCTCTTGCGTTTCTCTCTCTCTCTTGCACGCTTTCTCTCTCTCTCTCTCTCCCGCTTACTCTCTCTCTCTCTCTCTCTTTCTCCCGCTTTCTCTCTCTCTCTCACACTTTCTCTCTCTCTCGCTTTCTCTCTCTCTCTCTCATGCGCTTTTTCTCTCTCTCTCTCGCGCGCTTTTTCTCTCTCTCTCTCGCGCGCTTTTTCTCTCTCTCTCGCGCGCTTTCTCTCTCTCTCTCGCGCGCGCTTTCTCTCTCTCTCTCGCGCGCGCTTTCTCTCTCTCGCGCTTTCTCTCTCTCTCTCTCGCGCATTCTCTCGCTCTCTCTCTCTCGCACTTTCTCTCTCTCTCGCACTTTCTCTCTCTCGCGCTTTCTCTCTCTCTCTCTCGCGCTCTTTCTCTCTCTCTCTCTCTCGCTTTCTCTCTCACTCTCTCTCTTGCGTGCTCTCTCTCCCTCTCTCCTCTCCCTCTCTCTCTGTCTCACTCTCTCGCGCTTTCTCTCTCTATCTATCGCGCTTTCTCTCTCTCTCTTTCGCGCTTTCTCTCTCTCTCGCACTTTCTCTCTCTCTCTCTCGCGCTTTCTCTCTCTCTCGCACGCTTTCTCTCTCTCTCTTTCACTTACGCTTTCTCTCTCTCTCGCGCTTTCTCTCTCTCTCGCGCTTTCTCTCTCTCCCTCTTGCACTTTCTCTCTCTCTCTCTCGCACTTTCTCTCTCTCTCGCTCTCTCGCGCTTTCTCTCTCTCGCATGCTTTCTCTCTGTATCTTTCACTCACGTATTCTCTCTCTCTCTCTTGTGCTCTCTTTCTCTCTCGTGCTCTCTCTCTCTCGCACTCTCTCTCTCACGCTCTATCTCTCGCGCTTTCTCTCTCTCTCTCGCGCTTTCTCTCTCTCTCTCTCACTCCCGCTTTCTCTCTCTCTCTCTTGTGCTCTCGCTCTCTCTCTCTCTCTCTCTCTCTCGCGCTCTCTCTCTCTCTCGCGATCTCTCTCTCTCAATCTCTCTCTCTCTTGCCCTCTCTCTCTGGTGCTCTCTCTCTCTTTCTCGCTCTCTCGTGCTTTCTCTCTCTCTTTCTCTCGCGATTTCTCTCTCTCTCGCGCTTTCTCTCTCTCTCTCTCTCTCTCGCACTTTCTCTCTCTCTCTCTCTCTCGCGCTTTCTCTCTCTCTCTCGCATGCTTTCTCTCTCTCTCTTTCATTTATGCTTTCTCTCTCTCCCGCTCTCTCTCTCTCGCGCTCTCTCTCTCTCCCTCTCTCGCTCTGTCTCGCGCTCTCTCTCTCTCACGCTCTCTCTCGCACTCTCTCTCACGCTCTCTCTCTCTGTCTCTCGCGCTCTCTCTCTGTCTCGCGCTTTCTCTCTCTCTCTCGCGCTTTCTCTTTCTCATTCACTCCTGCTTTCTCTCTCTCTCTCTCTCCCGCTTTCTCTCTCTCTCTCGCGCTTTCCCTCTATCTCTCTCGTGCTTTCTCTCTCTCTCTCTCTCGCGCTTTCTCTCTCTCTCGCGCTTTCTTTCTCTCTCTCACGCTTTCTCTCCCTCTCTCGCTTGCGCGCTTTCACTCTCTCTCGCGCTTTCTCTCTCGCTCTCTCTCGTGCTTTCTCTCTATCTCTCGCGCGCTTTCTCTCTCTCTCTCTCTCTCCCGCTTACTCTCTCTCTCTCTTTCTCCCGCTTTCTCTCTCTCTCTCACGCTTTCTCTCTCTCTCACTTTCTCTCGCTCTCTCTCACTCTCTCTCTCTCTCTCGTGATTTCTCTCTCTCTCTCATGCTCTTTTTCTCTCTCTCTCTCTCGCGCGCTTTCTCTCTCTCTCTCTCGCGCGCTTTCTCTCTCTCTCTCGCTTTCTCTCTCTCTCTCGCGCATTCTCTCGCTCTCTCTCTCTCGCACTTTCTCTCTCTCTCTCGCGCTTTATCTCTCTCTCTCTCTCGCGCTCTTTCTCTCTCTCTCGCTTTCTCTCTCACTCTCTCTCTCTCTCACTTTCTCCCTCTCTCTCTCGCCCGCTCTCTCTCTCTCTCTTGCGTGCTCTCTCTCCCTCTCTCTCTGTCTCACTCTCTCGCGCTCTCTCTCTCTCTCTCTCGCTTTCTCTCTCACTCTCTCTCTCTCTCACTTTCTCTCTCTCTCGCACTCTCTGTCGCACTCCCTCTCGCGCTCTCTCTCTCTCTCACTCCCGCTTACTCTCTCTCTCTCTCTCTTTCTCCCGCTTTCTCTCTCTCTCTCACGCTTTCTCTCTCTCTCGCTTTCTCTCTCTCTCTCTCTCTCTCTTTCTCTCTCTCGTGCTTTCTCTCTCTATCTATCGCGCTTTCTCTCTCTCTCTCTCGCGCTTTCTCTCTCTCTCGCACTTTCTCTCTCTCTCTCTCTCTCTCTCTCTCTCGCGCTTTCTCTCTCTCTCTCGTGCTTTCTCTCTCTCCCTCTTGCGCTTTTTCTCTCTCTCTCTCTCGCACTTTCTCTCTCTCTCTCTCTCTCGCGCTTTCTCTCTCTCGCATGCTTTCTCTCTGTATCTTTCACTCACGTATTCTCTCTCTCTCTCTTGTGCTCTCTTTCTCTCTCGTGCTCTCTCTCTCTCGCTCTCTCCCTCTCTCGCTCTCTCTCTCGCACTCTCTCTCTCACGCTCTATCTCTCGCGCTTTCTCTCTCTCTCTCTCACTCCCGCTTTCTCTCTCTCTCTCTCGTGCTCTCGCTCTCTCTCTCTCTCTCTCTCTCTCGCACTCTCGCTCTCTCTCTCTCGCGCTCTCTCTCTCTCAATCTCTCTCTCTCTCTCGCCCTCTCTCTCTGGTGCTCTCTCTCTCTTTCTCTCTCTCTCGTGCTTTCTCTCTCTCTCTCTCTCGCGATTTCTCTCTCTCTCTCTCGCACTTTCTCTCTCTCTCTCTCTGGCGCTTTCTCTCTCTCTCTCGCATGCTTGCTCTCTCTCTCTCGCGCTCTCTCTCTCTCCCTCTCTCGCTCTCTCTCGCGCTCTCTCTCTCTCTCTCTCTCGCACTCTCTCTCTCACGCTCTCTCTCTCTGTCTCTCGCGCTCTCTCTCTATCTCGCGCTTTCTCTCTCTCTCTCGCGCTTTCTCTCTCTCATTCACTCCTGCTTTCTCTCTCTCTCTCTCTCTCCCGCTTTCTCTCTCTCGCGCTTTCCCTCTATCTCTCTCGTGCTTTCTCTCTCTCTCTCTCTCGTGCTTTCTCTCTATCTCTCTTGCGTTTCTCTCTCTCTCTCGCGCGCTTTCTCTCTCTCTCTCTCTCTCCCGCTTACTCTCTCTCTCTCTCTTTCTCCCGCTTTCTCTCTCTCTCTCACGCTTTCTCTCTCTCTCGCTTTCTCTCTCTCTCTCTCTCGCTCGCTCTCTCTCTCTCTCTCTCTCGTGATTTCTCTCTCTCTCTCATGCGCTTTTTCTCTCTCTCGCACGCTTTCTCTCTCTCTCTCGCACGCTTTCTCTCTCTCTCTCTCGCGCGCTTTCTCTCTCTCTCTCGCGCTTTCTCTCTCTCTCTCTCGCGCATTCTCTCGCTCTCTCTCTCTCGCACTTTCTCTCTCTCTCTGGCGCTTTCTCTCTCTCTCTCTCGCGCTCTTTCTCTCTCTCTCTCTCGCTTTCTCTCTCACTCTCTCTCTCTCTCACTTTCTCTCTCTCTCTCTCTCTCTCTCTCTTGCGTGCTCTCTCTCCCTCTCTCGTGCTCTCTCCTCTCCCTCTCTCTCTGTCTCACTCTCTCGCGCTCTCTCTCTCTCTCTCTCGCTTTCTCTCACACTCTCTCTCTCACTTTCTCTCTTGCTCTCTCGCACTCTCTGTCGCACTCTCTCTCGCGCTCTCTCTCTCTCCCGCTTACTCTCTCTCTCTCTCTCTCTCTTTCTCCCGCTTTCTCTCTCTCTCTCACGCTTTCTCTCTCTTTCGCTTTCTCACGCTCTCTCTCTCTCTCGCTCTCTCTCTCTCTCTCTCTCTCGTGATTTCTCCCTCTCTCTCTCTCTCGCGCGCTTTCTCTCTCTCTCTCGTGCTTTCTCTCTCTCTCTCTTGCGCATTCTCTCGCTCTCTCTCTCTCGCATTCTCTCGCTCTCTCTCTCTCGCACTGTCTCGCTCTCTCTCTCTCGCACTCTCTTGCTCTCTCTCTCTCGCACTTTCTCTCTCTCTCTCTCTCTCTGGCGTTTTCTCTCTCTCTCTCTCACGCGCTCTTTCTCTCTCTCTCTCTCTCGCTTTCTCTCTCACTCTCTCTCTCTCTCACTTTCTCTCTCTCTCTCTCGCCCGCTCTCTCTCTCTCTCTCTTGCGTGCTCTCTCTCCCTCTCTCGTGCTCTCTCCTCTCCCTCTCTCTCTGTCTCACTCTCTCGCGCTCTCTCTCTCGCTTTCTCTCTCACTCTCTCTCTCTCTCACTTTCTCTCTCTCTCTCGCACTCTCTGTCGCACTCTCTCTCGCGCTCTCTCTCTCGCACTCTCGCTCTTTCTCTCTCTCTCTCTCTCTCGCGCTTTCTCTCTCTCTCTCATTCCTGCTTTCTCTCTCTCTCTCTCCCACTTTCTCTCTCTCTCTCGCGCGCTTTCTCTCTCTCTCTCTCTCGCTTTCTCTCTCCCGCGCTTTCACTCTCTCTCTCTTGCGCTTTCTCTCCCTCTTTCTCTCTCTCTCGCTTTCTCTCTCTCTCTCGCGTGCTTTGCCTCTCTCTCTCTCTCACGCTTTTTCTCTCTCTCCCGCTTTCTCCCTCTCTCTCGTGCTCTCGCTCTCTCAGTCTAGTGCTCTCTTTCACTCTCTCTCGCGCTCTCTCTCTCTCTCTCTCCCTCTTACTCTCTCTCTCTCTCTTTCTCCCGCTTTCTCTCTCTCTCTCACGCTTTCTCTCTCTCTCGCTTTCTCTCTCTCTCTCTCGCTCGCTCTCTCTCTCTCGCTCGCTCTCTCTCTCTCTCTCTCTCTCTCTCGTGATTTCTCTCTCTCTCTCTCTCTCATGCGCTTTTTCTCACTCTCTCTCGCGCGCTTTCTCTCTCTCTCTCTCGCGCACTTTCTCTCTCTCTCTCGCGCTTTCTCTCTCTCTCTCTGGCGCTTTCTCTCTCTCTCTCTCGCGCTCTTTCTCTCTCTCTCTCTCTCGCTTTCTCTCTCACTCTCTCTCTCTCTCACTTTCTCTCTCTCTCTCTCGCCCGCTCTCTCTCTCGCTCTCTCTTGCGTGCTCTCTCTCCCTCTCTCCTCTCCCTCTCTCTGTCTCACTCTCTCGCGCTCTCTCTCTCTCACTCTCTCTCTCTCTCACTTTCTCTCTCTCTCTCTCGCACTCTCTGTCGCACGCTCTCTCGCGCTCTCTCTCTCTCTCTCTCGCGCTTTCTCTCTCTTTCTCTCTCTCGTGCTTTCTCTCTCTCTCTCTCTCGCTTTTTCTCTCTCTCACACTTTCTCTCTCTCTCTCACGGTTTCTCTCTCTCGTTCTCTCTCTCGCTCGCGCTCTCTCTCTCTCTCCCTCTCTCGCGCTCTCTCGCGCTCTCTCTCTCTCTCACACTCTCTCTCTCGCACGCTCTCTCTCTCTCTCTCTCTTGCGTGCTCTCTCTCCCTCTCTCGTGCTCTCTCCTCTCCCTCTCTCTCTGTCTCACTCTCTCGCGCTCTCTCTCTCTCTCTCTCGCTTTCTCTCTCCCGCGCTTTCACTCTCTCTCTCTTGCGCTTTCTCTCCCTCTTTCTCTCTCTCTCTCGCGTGCTTTGCCTCTCTCTCTCTCACGCTTTTTCTCTCTCTCGCGCTTTCTCCCTCTCTCTCGTGCTCTCGCTCTCTCAGTCTAGTGCTCTCTTTCACTCTCTCTCGCGCTCTCTCTCTCGCTCTCTCTCTCTCTCTCTCCCTCTTACTCTCTCTCTCTCTCTTTCTCCCGCTTTCTCTCTCTCTCTCACGCTTTCTCTCTCTCTCGCTTTCTCTCTCTCTCTCTCTCGCTCGCTCTCTCTCTCTCTCGCTCGCTCTCTCTCTCTCTCTCTCTCGTGATTTCTCTCTCTCTCTCTCTCATGCGCTTTTTCTCACTCTCTCTCGCGCGCTTTCTCTCTCTCTCTCTCGCGCACTTTCTCTCTCTCTCTCGCGCTCTTTCTCTCTCTCTCTCGCGCTTTCTCTCTCTCTCTCTGGCGCTTTCTCTCTCTCTCTCTCGCGCTCTTTCTCTCTCTCTCTCTCACTCTCTCTCTCTCTCACTTTCTCTCTCTCTCTCTCGCCCGCTCTCTCTCTCTCTCTCTCTTGCGTGCTCTCTCTCCCTCTCTCCTCTCCCTCTCTCTGTCTCACTCTCTCGCGCTCTCTCTCTCTCACTCTCTCTCTCTCTCACTTTCTCTCTCTCTTTCTCGCACTCTCTGTCGCACGCTCTCTCGCGCTCTCTCTCTCGCGCTTTCTCTCTCTCTCTCTCGTGCTTTCTCTCTCTTTCTCTCTCTCGTGCTTTCTCTCTCTCACACTTTCTCTCTCTCTCTCACGGTTTCTCTCTCTCGTTCTCTCTCTCGCTCGCGCTCTCTCTCTCTCTCCCTCTCTCGCTCTCTCTCGCGCTCTCTCTCTCTCTCACACTCTCTCTCTCTCTCTCTCTTGCGTGCTCTCTCTCCCTCTCTCGTGCTCTCTCCTCTCCCTCTCTCTCTGTCTCACTCTCTCGCGCTCTCTCTCTCTCTCTCTCGCTTTCTCTCTCACTCTCTCTCTCTCTCACTTTCTCTCCCTCTCTCTCGCACTCTCTGTCGCACTCTCTCTCGCTCTCTCTCTCTCTCTCTCTCTCCCGCTTACTCTCTCTCTCTCTCTCTTTCTCCTGCTTTCTCTCTCTCTCTCACGCTTTCTCTTTCTCTCGCTTTTTCTCTCTCCCTCTCTCGCTCTCTCTCTCTCTCTTTCGCACTCTCTCTCTCACGCTCTATCTCTCGCGCTTTCTCTCTCTCTCTCGCGCTTTCGCTCTCTCTCTCTCACTCCCGCTTTCTCTCTCTCTCTCGTGCTCTCGCTCTGTCTCTCTCTCTCTCTCTCGCGCTCTCTCTCTCTCTCTCTCGCGCTCTCTCTCTCTCAATCTCTCTCTCTCTCTCGCCCTCTCTCTCTGGTGCTCTCTCTCTCTCTCTCGTGCTTTCTCTCTCTCTCTCTCTCGCGATTTCTCTCTCTCTCTCTCTCGCGATTTCTCTCTCTCTCGCGCTTTCTCTCTCTCTCTCTCGCACATTCTCTCTCTCTCTCTCGCGCTTTCTCTCTCTCTCTCGCATGCTTTCTCTCTCTCTCTTTCACTTATGCTTTCTCTCTCTCTCGCTCTCTCTCTCTCGCGCTCTCTCTCTCTCCCTCTCTCGCTCTCTCTTGCGCTCTCTCTCTCTCTCTCTCTCGCACCCTCTCTCTCTCACGCTCTCTCTCTCTGTCTCTCGCGCTCTCTCTCTCTCTCGCGCTTTCTCTCTCTCTCGCGCTTTCTCTCTCTCATTCACTCCTGCTTTCTCTCTTTCTCTCTCTCTCTCTCCCGCTTTCTCTCTCTCTCGCGCTTTCCCTCTATCTCTCTCGCGCTTTCTCTCTCTCTCGCGCTTTCTTTCTCTCTCTCACGCTTTCTCTCCCTCTCTCGCTCGCGCGCTTTCACTCTCTCTCGCACTTTCTCTCTTGCTCTCTCTCGTGCTTTCTCTCTATCTCTCTTGCGTTTCTCTCTCTCTCTCGCGATCGCTTTCTCTCTCTTCCCGCTTACTCTCTCTCTCTCTCTTTCACCCGCTTTCCTCTCTCTCTCTCACGCTTTCTCTCTCTCTCACTTTCTCTCTCTCTCTCTCTCTCGCGCGCTTTCTCTCTCTCTCTCGCTTTCTCTCTCTCTCTCTCGCGCATTCTCTCACTCTCTCTCTCTCGCACTTTCTCTCTCTCTCTCGCGCTTTCTTTATTTCTCTCTCTCGCGCTCTTTCTCTCTCTCTCGCTTTCTCTCTCACTCTCTCTCTCTCGCACTTTCTCTCTCTCTCTCTCGCCCGCTCTCTCTCTCTCTCTTGCGTGCTCTCTCTCCCTCTCTCGTGCTCTCTCCTCTCCCTCTCTCTCTGTCTCACTCTCTCGCGCTCTCTCTCTCTCTCTCTCTCTCTCTCTCGCTTTTCGCTTTCTCTCTCACTCCTCTCTCTCTCTCACTTTCTCTCTTGCTCTCTCGCACTCTCTGTCGCACTCTCTCTCGCGCTCTCTCTCTCTCCCGCTTACTCTCTCTCTCTCTCTCTTTCTCCCGCTTTCTCTCTCTCTCTCACGCTTTCTCTCTCTCTCGCTTTCTCTCTCTCTCTCTCTTGCTCTCTCTCTCTCTCTCGCGATTTCTCTCTCTCTCTCTCTCGCGCGCTTTCTCTCTCTCTCTCTCACGCGCTTTCTCTCTCTCTCTCGCGCTTTCTCTCTCTCGCTCTCGCGCATTCTCTCGCTCTCTCTCTCTCTCGCACTCTCTCGCACTCTCTCGCTCTCTCTCTCTCGCACTTTCTCTCTCTCTCTCTCTCTGGCGCTTTCTCTCTCTCTCTCTCTCGCGCTCTCTCTCTCTCTCTCTCTCTCGCTTTCTCTCTCACTCTCTCTCTCTCGCCCTCTCTCTCTGGTGCTCTCTCTCTCTTTCTCTCTCTCTCGTGCTTTCTCTCTCTCTCTCTCTCGCGATTTCTCTCTCTCTCGCGCTTTCTCTCTCTCTCTCTCGCACTTTCTCTCTCTCTCTCTCTCTCTCGCTTTCTCTCTCTCTCGCATGCTTTCTCTCTCTCTCTTTCACTTATGCTTTCTCTCTCTCTCGCTCTCTCTCTCTCTCGCGCTCTCTCTCTCTCCCCCTCTCGCTCTCTCTCGCGCTCTCTCTCTCTCTCTCTCTCTCTCGCACTCTCTCTCTCTCACGCTCTCTCTCTCTGTCTCTCGCGCTCTCTCTCTCTCGCGCTTTCTCTCTCTCATTCATCCCTGCTTTCTCTCTCTCTCTCTCTCTCTCTCTCTCCCGCGCTTTCCCCCTATCTCTCTCGTGCTTTCTCTCTCTCTCTCTCTCGCGCTTTCTCTCTCTCTCGCGCTTTCTTTCTCTCTCTCCGCTTTCTCTCGCTCGTGCGCTTTCACTCTCTCTCGCGCTTTCTCTCTCGCTCTCTCTCGTGCTTTCTCTCTATCTCTCTTGCGTTTCTCTCTCTCTCTCGCGCGCTTTCTCTCTCTCTCTCTCTCTCCCGCTTACTCTCTCTCTCTCTCTCTCTCTTTCTCCCGCTTTCTCTCTCTCTCTCACACTTTCTCTCTCTCTCGCTTTCTCCCTCTCTCTCGTGATTTCTTTCTCTCTCTCTCTCATGCGCTTTTTCTCTCTCTCTCTCGTGCGCTTTCTCTCTCTCCCTCGCGCAATCTCTCGCTCTCTCTCTCTCGCACTTTCTCTCTCTCTCTCGCGCTTTCTCTCTCTCTCTCTCTCGCGCTCTTTCTCTCTTTCTCTCTCTCGCTTTCTCTCTCACTCTCTCTCTCTCTCACTTTCTCTCTCTCTCTCACCCGCTCTCTCTCTCTCTCTTGCGTGCTCTCTCTCCCTCTCTCGTGCTCTCTCCTCTCCCTCTCTCTCTGTCTCACTCTCTCGCGCTCTCTCTCTCTCTCGCTTTCTCTCTCACTCTCTCTATCTCTCTTCTCTCTCGCTCTCTCTCTCTCTCTCTCTCGCCCGCTCTCTCTCTCTCTCTCTTGCGTGCTCTCTCTCCCTCTCTCGTGCTCTCTCCTCTCCCTCTCTCTCTGTCTCACTCTCTCGCGCTCTCTCTCTCTCTCTCTCTCTCTCGCTTTCTCTCTCACTCTCTCTCTCTCTCACTTTCTCTCTTGCTCTCTCGCACTCTCTGTCGCACTCTCTCTCGCGCTCTCTCTCTCTCCCGCTTACTCTCTCTCTCTCTCTCTTTCTCCCGCTTTCTCTCTCTCTCTCACGCTTTCTCTCTCTCTCGCTTTCTCTCTCTCTCTCTCTTGCTCTCTCTCTCTCTCTCTCTTGCTCTCTCTCTCTCTCTCTCGCGATTTCTCTCTCTCTCTCTCTCGCGCGCTTTCTCTCTCTCTCTCTCACGCGCTTTCTCTCTCTCTCTCTCTCACGCGCTTTCTCTCTCTCTCTCGCGCTTTCTCTCTCTCGCTCTCGCGCATTCTCTCGCTCTCTCTCTCTCTCGCACTCTCTCTCTCTCTCTCTCTCGCACTTTCTCTCTCTCTCTCTCTCTGGCGCTTTCTCTCTCTCTCTCGCGCGCTCTTTCTCTCTCTCTCTCTCTCGCTTTCTCTCTCACTCTCTCTCTCTCGCCCTCTCTCTGGTGCTCTCTCTCTCTTTCTCTCTCTCTCGTGCTTTCTCTCTCTCTCTCTCTCGCGATTTCTCTCTCTCTCGCGCTTTCTCTCTCTCTCTCTCTCGCACTTTCTCTCTCTCTCTCTCTCTCTCGCTTTCTCTCTCTCTCGCATGCTTTCTCTCTCTCTCTTTCACTTATGCTTTCTCTCTCTCTCGCTCTCTCTCTCTCTCGCGCTCTCTCTCTCTCCCCCTCTCGCTCTCTCTCGCGCTCTCTCTCTCTCTCTCTCTCGCACTCTCTCTCTCTCACGCTCTCTCTCTCTGTCTCTCGCGCTCTCTCTCTCTCTCGCGCTTTCTCTCTCTCATTCATCCCTGCTTTCTCTCTCTCTCTCTCTCTCTCTCTCTCCCGCGCTTTCCCCCTATCTCTCTCGTGCTTTCTCTCTCTCTCTCTCTCGCGCTTTCTCTCTCTCTCGCGCTTTCTTTCTCTCTCTCCGCTTTCTCTCGCTCGTGCGCTTTCACTCTCTCTCGCGCTTTCTCTCTCGCTCTCTCTCGTGCTTTCTCTCTATCTCTCTTGCGTTTCTCTCTCTCTCTCGCGCGCTTTCTCTCTCTCTCTCTCTCTCCCGCTTACTCTCTCTCTCTCTCTCTCTCTTTCTCCCGCTTTCTCTCTCTCTCTCACACTTTCTCTCTCTCTCGCTTTCTCCCTCTCTCTCGTGATTTCTTTCTCTCTCTCTCTCATGCGCTTTTTCTCTCTCTCTCTCGTGCGCTTTCTCTCTCTCCCTCGCGCAATCTCTCGCTCTCTCTCTCTCGCACTTTCTCTCTCTCTCTCGCGCTTTCTCTCTCTCTCTCTCTCGCGCTCTTTCTCTCTTTCTCTCTCTCGCTTTCTCTCTCACTCTCTCTCTCTCTCACTTTCTCTCTCTCTCTCACCCGCTCTCTCTCTCTCTCTTGCGTGCTCTCTCTCCCTCTCTCGTGCTCTCTCCTCTCCCTCTCTCTCTGTCTCACTCTCTCGCGCTCTCTCTCTCTCTCGCTTTCTCTCTCACTCTCTCTATCTCTCTTCTCTCTCGCTCTCTCTCTCTCTCTCTCTCGCCCGCTCTCTCTCTCTCTCTCTTGCGTGCTCTCTCTCCCTCTCTCGTGCTCTCTCCTCTCCCTCTCTCTCTGTCTCACTCTCTCGCGCTCTCTCTCTCTCTCTCTCTCTCTCGCTTTCTCTCTCACTCTCTCTCTCTCTCACTTTCTCTCTTGCTCTCTCGCACTCTCTGTCGCACTCTCTCTCGCGCTCTCTCTCTCTCCCGCTTACTCTCTCTCTCTCTCTCTTTCTCCCGCTTTCTCTCTCTCTCTCACGCTTTCTCTCTCTCTCGCTTTCTCTCTCTCTCTCTCTTGCTCTCTCTCTCTCTCTCTCTTGCTCTCTCTCTCTCTCTCTCGCGATTTCTCTCTCTCTCTCTCTCGTGCGCTTTCTCTCTCTCTCTCTCACGCGCTTTCTCTCTCTCTCTCTCTCACGCGCTTTCTCTCTCTCTCTCGCGCTTTCTCTCTCTCGCTCTCGCGCATTCTCTCGCTCTCTCTCTCTCTCGCACTCTCTCTCTCTCTCTCTCTCGCACTTTCTCTCTCTCTCTCTCTCTGGCGCTTTCTCTCTCTCTCTCGCGCGCTCTTTCTCTCTCTCTCTCTCTCGCTTTCTCTCTCACTCTCTCTCTCTCGCCCTCTCTCTGGTGCTCTCTCTCTCTTTCTCTCTCTCTCGTGCTTTCTCTCTCTCTCTCTCTCGCGATTTCTCTCTCTCTCGCGCTTTCTCTCTCTCTCTCGCACTTTCTCTCTCTTTCTCTCTCTCGCGCTTTCTCTCTCTCTCTCGCATGCTTTCTCTCTCTCTCTTTCACTTATGCTTTCTCTCTCTCTCTCTCTCTCTCTCTCTCGCACTCTCTCTCTCACGCTCTCTCTCTCTGTCTCTCGCGCTCTCTCTCTCTCTCGCGCTTTCTCTCTCTCTCTCGCGCTTTCTCTCTCTCATTCATCCCTGCTTTCTCTCTCTTTCTCTCTCTCTCTCTCTCCCGCGCTTTCCCCCTATCTCTCTCGTGCTTTCTCTCTCTCTCTCTCTCGCGCTTTCTCTCTCTCTCGCGCTTTCTTTCTCTCTCTCTCTCGTGCTTTCTCTCTATCTCTCTTGCGTTTCTCTCTCTCGCTCGTGCGCTTTCACTCTCTCTCGCGCTTTCTCTCTCGCTCTCTCTCGTGCTTTCTCTCTATCTCTCTTGCGTTTCTCTCTCTCTCTCGCGCGCTTTCTCTCTCTCTCTCTCTCTCCCGCTTACTCTCTCTCTCTCTCTCTCTTTCTCCCGCTTTCTCTCTCTCTCTCACACTTTCTCTCTCTCTCGCTTTCTCTCTCTCTCTCTCTCTCGTGATTTCTCTCTCTCTCTCTCTCATGCGCTTTTTCTCTCTCTCTCTCGTGCGCTTTCTCTCTCTCTCTCTCGCGCATTCTCTCGCTCTCTCTCTCTCGCACTTTCTCTCTCTCTCTCGCGCTTTCTCTCTCTCTCTCTCTCGCGCTCTTTCTCTCTTTCTCTCTCTCGCTTTCTCTCTCACTCTCTCTCTCTCTCACTTTCTCTCTCTCTCTCACCCGCTCTCTCTCTCTCTCTTGCGTGCTCTCTCTCCCTCTCTCGTGCTCTCTCCTCTCCCTCTCTCTCTGTCTCACTCTCTCGCGCTCTCTCTCTCTCTCGCTTTCTCTCTCACTCTCTCTATCTCTCTCTCTCTCTCGCTCTCTCTCACTCTCTCTCTCGCGCGCTCTCTCCCTCTCTCTCTGGTGCTCTCTCTCTCTTTCTCTCTCGTGCTTTCTCTCTCTATCTATCGCGCTTTCTCTCTCTCTCTCTCGCGCTTTCTCTCTCTCTCGCACTTTCTCTCTCTCTCTCTCTCGCGCTTTCTCTCTCTCTCTTTCACTTACGCTTTCTCTCTCTCTCTTGCGCTTTCTCTCTCTCTCTCTCTCGCGCTTTCTCTCTATCCCTCTTGCGCTTTCTCTCTCTCTCTCTCTCGCACTTTCTCTCTCTCTCTCTCTCGCGCTTTCTCTCTCTCGCATGCTTTCTCTCTGTATCTTTCACTCACGTATTCTCTCTCTCTCTCTTGTGCTCTCTTTCTCTCTCGTGCTCTCTCTCTCTCCCTCTCTCGCTCTCTCTCTCTCTCTCTTTCGCACTCTCTCTCTCACGCTCCATCTCTCGCGCTTTCTCTCTCTCTCTCTCGCGCTTTCTCTCTCTCGCGCTTTCTTTCTCTCTCTCACGCTTTCTCTCCCTCTCTCGCTTGCGCGCTTTCACTCTCTCTCGCGCTTTCTCTCTCGCTCTCTCTCGTGCTTTCTCTCTATCTCTCGCGCGCTTTCTCTCTCTCTCTCTCTCTCCCGCTTACTCTCTCTCTCTCTTTCTCCCGCTTTCTCTCTCTCTCTCACGCTTTCTCTCTCTCTCACTTTCTCTCGCTCTCTCTCACTCTCTCTCTCTCTCTCGTGATTTCTCTCTCTCTCTCATGCTCTTTTTCTCTCTCTCTCTCTCGCGCGCTTTCTCTCTCTCTCTCTCGCGCGCTTTCTCTCTCTCTCTCGCTTTCTCTCTCTCTCTCGCGCATTCTCTCGCTCTCTCTCTCTCGCACTTTCTCTCTCTCTCTCGCGCTTTATCTCTCTCTCTCTCTCGCGCTCTTTCTCTCTCTCTCGCTTTCTCTCTCACTCTCTCTCTCTCTCACTTTCTCCCTCTCTCTCTCGCCCGCTCTCTCTCTCTCTCTTGCGTGCTCTCTCTCCCTCTCTCTCTGTCTCACTCTCTCGCGCTCTCTCTCTCTCTCTCTCGCTTTCTCTCTCACTCTCTCTCTCTCTCACTTTCTCTCTCTCTCGCACTCTCTGTCGCACTCCCTCTCGCGCTCTCTCTCTCTCTCACTCCCGCTTACTCTCTCTCTCTCTCTCTTTCTCCCGCTTTCTCTCTCTCTCTCACGCTTTCTCTCTCTCTCGCTTTCTCTCTCTCTCTCTCTCTCTCTCTCTCTCTTTCTCTCTCTCGTGCTTTCTCTCTCTATCTATCGCGCTTTCTCTCTCTCTCTCTCGCGCTTTCTCTCTCTCGCACTTTCTCTCTCTCTCTCTCTCTCTCTCTCTCGCGCTTTCTCTCTCTCTCTCGTGCTTTCTCTCTCTCCCTCTTGCGCTTTTTCTCTCTCTCTCTCTCGCACTTTCTCTCTCTCTCTCTCTCTCGCGCTTTCTCTCTCTCGCATGCTTTCTCTCTGTATCTTTCACTCACGTATTCTCTCTCTCTCTCTTGTGCTCTCTTTCTCTCTCGTGCTCTCTCTCTCTCGCTCTCTCCCTCTCTCGCTCTCTCTCTCGCACTCTCTCTCTCACGCTCTATCTCTCGCGCTTTCTCTCTCTCTCTCTCACTCCCGCTTTCTCTCTCTCTCTCTCGTGCTCTCGCTCTCTCTCTCTCTCTCTCTCTCTCGCACTCTCGCTCTCTCTCTCTCGCGCTCTCTCTCTCTCAATCTCTCTCTCTCTCTCGCCCTCTCTCTCTGGTGCTCTCTCTCTCTTTCTCTCTCTCTCGTGCTTTCTCTCTCTCTCTCTCTCGCGATTTCTCTCTCTCTCTCTCGCACTTTCTCTCTCTCTCTCTCTGGCGCTTTCTCTCTCTCTCTCGCATGCTTGCTCTCTCTCTCTTGCGCTCTCTCTCTCTCCCTCTCTCGCTCTCTCTCGCGCTCTCTCTCTCTCTCTCGCACTCTCTCTCTCACGCTCTCTCTCTCTGTCTCTCGCGCTCTCTCTCTATCTCGCGCTTTCTCTCTCTCTCTCGCGCTTTCTCTCTCTCATTCACTCCTGCTTTCTCTCTCTCTCTCTCTCTCCCGCTTTCTCTCTCTCGCGCTTTCCCTCTATCTCTCTCGTGCTTTCTCTCTCTCTCTCTCTCGTGCTTTCTCTCTATCTCTCTTGCGTTTCTCTCTCTCTCTCGCGCGCTTTCTCTCTCTCTCTCTCTCTCTCTCTCCCGCTTACTCTCTCTCTCTCTCTCTTTCTCCCGCTTTCTCTCTCTCTCTCACGCTTTCTCTCTCTCTCGCTTTCTCTCTCTCTCTCTCTCGCTCGCTCTCTCTCTCTCTCTCTCTCGTGATTTCTCTCTCTCTCTCATGCGCTTTTTCTCTCTCTCGCACGCTTTCTCTCTCTCTCTCGCACGCTTTCTCTCTCTCTCTCTCGCGCGCTTTCTCTCTCTCTCTCGCGCTTTCTCTCTCTCTCTCTCGCGCATTCTCTCGCTCTCTCTCTCTCGCACTTTCTCTCTCTCTCTGGCGCTTTCTCTCTCTCTCTCTCTCGCGCTCTTTCTCTCTCTCTCTCTCGCTTTCTCTCTCACTCTCTCTCTCTCTCACTTTCTCTCTCTCTCTCTCTCTCTCTCTCTTGCGTGCTCTCTCTCCCTCTCTCGTGCTCTCTCCTCTCCCTCTCTCTCTGTCTCACTCTCTCGCGCTCTCTCTCTCTCTCTCTCTCTCGCTTTCTCTCACACTCTCTCTCTCACTTTCTCTCTTGCTCTCTCGCACTCTCTGTCGCACTCTCTCTCGCGCTCTCTCTCTCTCCCGCTTACTCTCTCTCTCTCTCTCTCTCTTTCTCCCGCTTTCTCTCTCTCTCTCACGCTTTCTCTCTCTTTCGCTTTCTCACGCTCTCTCTCTCTCTCGCTCTCTCTCTCTCTCTCTCTCTCGTGATTTCTCCCTCTCTCTCTCTCTCGCGCGCTTTCTCTCTCTCTCTCGTGCTTTCTCTCTCTCTCTCTTGCGCATTCTCTCGCTCTCTCTCTCTCGCATTCTCTCGCTCTCTCTCTCTCGCACTGTCTCGCTCTCTCTCTCTCGCACTCTCTTGCTCTCTCTCTCTCGCACTTTCTCTCTCTCTCTCTCTCTCTGGCGTTTTCTCTCTCTCTCTCTCACGCGCTCTTTCTCTCTCTCTCTCTCTCGCTTTCTCTCTCACTCTCTCTCTCTCTCACTTTCTCTCTCTCTCTCTCGCCCGCTCTCTCTCTCTCTCTCTTGCGTGCTCTCTCTCCCTCTCTCGTGCTCTCTCCTCTCCCTCTCTCTCTGTCTCACTCTCTCGCGCTCTCTCTCTCGCTTTCTCTCTCACTCTCTCTCTCTCTCACTTTCTCTCTCTCTCTCGCACTCTCTGTCGCACTCTCTCTCTCGCACTCTCGCTCTTTCTCTCTCTCTCTCTCTCTCGCGCTTTCTCTCTCTCTCTCACTCCTGCTTTCTCTCTCTCTCTCTCCCACTTTCTCTCTCTCTCTCGCGCGCTTTCTCTCTCTCTCTCTCTCTCGCTTTCTCTCTCCCGCGCTTTCACTCTCTCTCTCTTGCGCTTTCTCTCCCTCTTTCTCTCTCTCTCGCTTTCTCTCTCTCTCTCGCGTGCTTTGCCTCTCTCTCTCTCTCACGCTTTTTCTCTCTCTCCCGCTTTCTCCCTCTCTCTCGTGCTCTCGCTCTCTCAGTCTAGTGCTCTCTTTCACTCTCTCTCGTGCTTTCTCTCTCTCTCTCGCTTTTTCTCTCTCTCACACTTTCTCTCTCTCTCTCACGGTTTCTCTCTCTCGTTCTCTCTCTCGCTCGCGCTCTCTCTCTCTCTCCCTCTCTCGCGCTCTCTCGCGCTCTCTCTCTCTCTCACACTCTCTCTCTCGCACGCTCTCTCTCTCTCTCTCTTGCGTGCTCTCTCTCCCTCTCTCGTGCTCTCTCCTCTCCCTCTCTCTCTGTCTCACTCTCTCGCGCTCTCTCTCTCTCTCTCGCTTTCTCTCTCCCGCGCTTTCACTCTCTCTCTCTTGCGCTTTCTCTCCCTCTTTCTCTCTCTCTCGCTTTCTCTCTCTCTCTCGCGTGCTTTGCCTCTCTCTCTCTCTCTCACGCTTTTTCTCTCTCTCGCGCTTTCTCCCTCTCTCTCGTGCTCTCGCTCTCTCAGTCTAGTGCTCTCTTTCACTCTCTCTCGCGCTCTCTCTCTCGCTCTCTCTCTCTCTCTCTCTCCCTCTTACTCTCTCTCTCTCTCTTTCTCCCGCTTTCTCTCTCTCTCTCACGCTTTCTCTCTCTCTCGCTTTCTCTCTCTCTCTCGCTCGCTCTCTCTCTCTCTCGCTCGCTCTCTCTCTCTCTCTCTCTCTCGTGATTTCTCTCTCTCTCTCTCTCATGCGCTTTTTCTCACTCTCTCTCGCGCGCTTTCTCTCTCTCTCTCTCGCGCACTTTCTCTCTCTCTCTCGCGCTCTTTCTCTCTCTCTCTCGCGCTTTCTCTCTCTCTCTCTGGCGCTTTCTCTCTCTCTCTCTCGCGCTCTTTCTCTCTCTCTCTCTCACTCTCTCTCTCTCTCACTTTCTCTCTCTCTCTCTCGCCCGCTCTCTCTCTCTCTCTCTCTTGCGTGCTCTCTCTCCCTCTCTCCTCTCCCTCTCTCTGTCTCACTCTCTCGCGCTCTCTCTCTCTCACTCTCTCTCTCTCTCACTTTCTCTCTCTCTTTCTCGCACTCTCTGTCGCACGCTCTCTCGCGCTTTCTCTCTCTTTCTCTCTCTCGTGCTTTCTCTCTCTTTCTCTCTCTCGTGCTTTCTCTCTCTCACACTTTCTCTCTCTCTCTCACGGTTTCTCTCTCTCGTTCTCTCTCTCGCTCGCGCTCTCTCTCTCTCTCCCTCTCTCGCTCTCTCTCGCGCTCTCTCTCTCTCTCACACTCTCTCTCTCTCTCTCTCTTGCGTGCTCTCTCTCCCTCTCTCGTGCTCTCTCCTCTCCCTCTCTCTCTGTCTCACTCTCTCGCGCTCTCTCTCTCTCTCTCTCGCTTTCTCTCTCACTCTCTCTCTCTCTCACTTTCTCTCCCTCTCTCTCGCACTCTCTGTCGCACTCTCTCTCGCTCTCTCTCTCTCTCTCTCTCTCTCCCGCTTACTCTCTCTCTCTCTCTCTTTCTCCTGCTTTCTCTCTCTCTCTCACGCTTTCTCTTTCTCTCGCTTTTTCTCTCTCCCTCTCTCGCTCTCTCTCTCTCTCTTTCGCACTCTCTCTCTCACGCTCTATCTCTCGCGCTTTCTCTCTCTCTCTCGCGCTTTCGCTCTCTCTCTCTCACTCCCGCTTTCTCTCTCTCTCTCGTGCTCTCGCTCTCTCTCTCTCTCTCTCTCTCTCTCGCGCTCTCTCTCTCTCTCTCTCGCGCTCTCTCTCTCTCAATCTCTCTCTCTCTCTCGCCCTCTCTCTCTGGTGCTCTCTCTCTCTCTCTCGTGCTTTCTCTCTCTCTCTCTCTCGCGATTTCTCTCTCTCTCTCTCTCGCGATTTCTCTCTCTCTCGCGCTTTCTCTCTCTCTCTCTCGCACATTCTCTCTCTCTCTCTCGCGCTTTCTCTCTCTCTCTCGCATGCTTTCTCTCTCTCTCTTTCACTTATGCTTTCTCTCTCTCTCGCTCTCTCTCTCTCGCGCTCTCTCTCTCTCCCTCTCTCGCTCTCTCTTGCGCTCTCTCTCTCTCTCTCTCTCTCTCGCACTCTCTCTCTCTCACGCTCTCTCTCTCTGTCTCTCGCGCTCTCTCTCTCTCTCGCGCTTTCTCTCTCTCTCGCGCTTTCTCTCTCTCATTCACTCCTGCTTTCTCTCTTTCTCTCTCTCTCTCTCTCGCGCTTTCTCTCTCTCTCTCGCGCTTTCGCTCTCTCTCTCTCACTCCCGCTTTCTCTCTCTCTCTCGTGCTCTCGCTCTCTCTCTCTCTCTCTCTCGCGCTCTCTCTCTCTCTCTCTCTCTCTCGCTTTCTCTCTCACTCTCTCTCTCTCGCCCTCTCTCTCTGGTGCTCTCTCTCTCTTTCTCTCTCTCTCGTGCTTTCTCTCTCTCTCTCTCTCGCGATTTCTCTCTCTCTCGCGCTTTCTCTCTCTCTCTCTCTCGCACTTTCTCTCTCTCTCTCTCTCTCTCGCTTTCTCTCTCTCTCGCATGCTTTCTCTCTCTCTCTTTCACTTATGCTTTCTCTCTCTCTCGCTCTCTCTCTCTCTCGCGCTCTCTCTCTCTCCCCCTCTCGCTCTCTCTCGCGCTCTCTCTCTCTCTCTCTCTCTCTCGCACTCTCTCTCTCTCACGCTCTCTCTCTCTGTCTCTCGCGCTCTCTCTCTCTCTCGCGCTTTCTCTCTCTCATTCACTCCTGCTTTCTCTCTTTCTCTCTCTCTCTCTCCCGCTTTCTCTCTCTCTCGCGCTTTCCCTCTATCTCTCTCGCGCTTTCTCTCTCTCTCGCGCTTTCTTTCTCTCTCTCACGCTTTCTCTCCCTCTCTCGCTCGCGCGCTTTCACTCTCTCTCGCACTTTCTCTCTTGCTCTCTCTCGTGCTTTCTCTCTATCTCTCTTGCGTTTCTCTCTCTCTCTCGCGATCGCTTTCTCTCTCTCTCTCTCTCTCCCGCTTACTCTCTCTCTCTCTCTTTCACCCGCTTTCTCTCTCTCTCTCACGCTTTCTCTCTCTCTCACTTTCTCTCTCTCTCACTCTCTCGCGCGCTTTCTCTCTCTCTCTCGCTTTCTCTCTCTCTCTCTCGCGCATTCTCTCACTCTCTCTCTCTCGCACTTTCTCTCTCTCTCTCGCGCTTTCTCTATTTCTCTCTCTCGCGCTCTTTCTCTCTCTCTCGCTTTCTCTCTCACTCTCTCTCTCTCTCACTTTCTCTCTCTCTCTCTCGCCCGCTCTCTCTCTCTCTCTTGCGTGCTCTCTCTCCCTCTCTCGTGCTCTCTCCTCTCCCTCTCTCTCTGTCTCACTCTCTCGCGCTCTCTCTCTCTCTCTCTCTCTCGCTTTCTCTCTCACTCTCTCTCTCTCTCACTTTCTCTCTTGCTCTCTCGCACTCTCTGTCGCACTCTCTCTCGCGCTCTCTCTCTCTCCCGCTTACTCTCTCTCTCTCTCTCTTTCTCCCGCTTTCTCTCTCTCTCTCACGCTTTCTCTCTCTCTCGCTTTCTCTCTCTCTCTCTCTTGCTCTCTCTCTCTCTCTCGCGATTTCTCTCTCTCTCTCTCTCGCGCGCTTTCTCTCTCTCTCTCTCACGCGCTTTCTCTCTCTCTCTCTCACGCGCTTTCTCTCTCTCTCTCTCACGCGCTTTCTCTCTCTCTCTCGCGCTTTCTCTCTCTCGCTCTCGCGCATTCTCTCGCTCTCTCTCTCTCTCGCACTCTCTCTCTCGCACTCTCTCGCTCTTTCTCTCTCTCTCTCTCTCTGGCGCTTTCTCTCTCTCTCTCTCTCGCGCTCTCTCTCTCTCTCTCTCTCTCTCTCGCTTTCTCTCTCACTCTCTCTCTCTGGTGCTCTCTCTCTCTTTCTCTCTCTCTCGTGCTTTCTCTCTCTCTCTCTCTCGCGATTTCTCTCTCTCTCGCGCTTTCTCTCTCTCTCTCTCTCGCACTTTCTCTCTCTCTCTCTCTCTCTCGTTTTCTCTCTCTCTCGCATGCTTTCTCTCTCTCTCTTTCACTTATGCTTTCTCTCTCTCTCGCTCTCTCTCTCTCTCGCGCTCTCTCTCTCTCCCCCTCTCGCTCTCTCTCGCGCTCTCTCTCTCTCTCTCTCTCTCTCGCACTCTCTCTCTCTCACGCTCTCTCTCTCTGTCTCTCGCGCTCTCTCTCTCTCTCGCGCTTTCTCTCTCTCATTCATCCCTGCTTTCTCTCTCTCTCTCTCTCTCTCTCTCTCCCGCACTTTCCCCCTATCTCTCTCGTGCTTTCTCTCTCTCTCTCTCTCGCGCTTTCTCTCTCTCTCGCGCTTTCTTTCTCTCTCTCCGCTTTCTCTCGCTCGTGCGCTTTCACTCTCTCTCGCGCTTTCTCTCTCGCTCTCTCTCGTGCTTTTTCTCTATCTCTCTTGCGTTTCTCTCTCTCTCTCGCGCGCTTTCTCTCTCTCTCTCTCTCTCCCGCTTACTCTCTCTCTCTCTCTCTCTCTTTCTCCCGCTTTCTCTCTCTCTCTCACACTTTCTCTCTCTCTCGCTTTCTCCCTCTCTCTCGTGATTTCTTTCTCTCTCTCTCTCATGCGCTTTTTCTCTCTCTCTCTCGTGCGCTTTCTCTCTCTCCCTCGCGCAATCTCTCGCTCTCTCTCTCTCGCACTTTCTCTCTCTCTCTCGCGCTTTCTCTCTCTCTCTCTCTCGCGCTCTTTCTCTCTTTCTCTCTCTCGCTTTCTCTCTCACTCTCTCTCTCTCTCACTTTCTCTCTCTCTCTCACCCGCTCTCTCTCTCTCTCTTGCGTGCTCTCTCTCCCTCTCTCGTGCTCTCTCCTCTCCCTCTCTCTCTGTCTCACTCTCTCGCGCTCTCTCTCTCTCTCGCTTTCTCTCTCACTCTCTCTATCTCTCTTCTCTCTCGCTCTCTCTCTCTCTCTCTCTCGCCCGCTCTCTCTCTCTCTCTCTTGCGTGCTCTCTCTCCCTCTCTCGTGCTCTCTCCTCTCCCTCTCTCTCTGTCTCACTCTCTCGCGCTCTCTCTCTCTCTCTCTCTCTCGCTTTCTCTCTCACTCTCTCTCTTTCTCACTTTCTCTCTTGCTCTCTCGCACTCTCTGTCGCACTCTCTCTCGCGCGCTCTCTCTCTCCCGCTTACTCTCTCTCTCTCTCTCTTTCTCCCGCTTTCTCTCTCTCTCTCACGCTTTCTCTCTCTCTCGCTTTCTCTCTCTCTCTCTCTTGCTCTCTCTCTCTCTCTCTCTTGCTCTCTCTCTCTCTCTCTCGCGATTTCTCTCTCTCTCTCTCTCGCGCGCTTTCTCTCTCTCTCTCACGCGCTTTCTCTCTCTCTCTCTCTCACGCGCTTTCTCTCTCTCTCTCTCTCACGCGCTTTCTCTCTCTCTCTCGCGCTTTCTCTCTCTCGCTCTCGCGCATTCTCTCGCTCTCTCTCTCTCTCGCACTCTCTCTCTCTCTCTCTCTCGCACTTTCTCTCTCTCTCTCTCTCTGGCGCTTTCTCTCTCTCTCTCGCGCGCTCTTTCTCTCTCTCTCTCTCTCGCTTTCTCTCTCACTCTCTCTCTCTCGCCCTCTCTCTGGTGCTCTCTCTCTCTTTCTCTCTCTCTCGTGCTTTCTCTCTCTCTCTCTCTCGCGATTTCTCTCTCTCTCGCGCTTTCTCTCTCTCTCTCTCTCGCACTTTCTCTCTCTCTCTCTCTCTCTCGCGCTTTCTCTCTCTCTCTCGCATGCTTTCTCTCTCTCTCTTTCACTTATGCTTTCTCTCTCTCTCTCTCTCTCTCTCTCTCGCACTCTCTCTCTCACGCTCTCTCTCTCTGTCTCTCGCGCTCTCTCTCTCTCTCGCGCTTTCTCTCTCTCTCTCGCGCTTTCTCTCTCTCATTCATCCCTGCTTTCTCTCTCTTTCTCTCTCTCTCTCTCTCCCGCGCTTTCCCCCTATCTCTCTCGTGCTTTCTCTCTCTCTCTCTCTCGCGCTTTCTCTCTCTCTCGCGCTTTCTTTCTCTCTCTCCGCTTTCTCTCGCTCGTGCGCTTTCACTCTCTCTCGCGCTTTCTCTCTCGCTCTCTCTCGTGCTTTCTCTCTATCTCTCTTGCGTTTCTCTCTCTCTCTCACGCGCTTTCTCTCTCTCTCTCTCTCTCCCGCTTACTCTCTCTCTCTCTCTCTCTTTCTCCCGCTTTCTCTCTCTCTCTCACACTTTCTCTCTCTCTCGCTTTCTCTCTCTCTCTCTCTCTCGTGATTTCTCTCTCTCTCTCTCTCATGCGCTTTTTCTCTCTCTCTCTCGTGCGCTTTCTCTCTCTCTCTCTCGCGCATTCTCTCGCTCTCTCTCTCTCGCACTTTCTCTCTCTCTCTCGCGCTTTCTCTCTCTCTCTCTCTCGCGCTCTTTCTCTCTTTCTCTCTCTCGCTTTCTCTCTCACTCTCTCTCTCTCTCACTTTCTCTCTCTCTCTCACCCGCTCTCTCTCTCTCTCTTGCGTGCTCTCTCTCCCTCTCTCGTGCTCTCTCCTCTCCCTCTCTCTCTGTCTCACTCTCTCGCGCTCTCTCTCTCTCTCGCTTTCTCTCTCACTCTCTCTATCTCTCTCTCTCTCTCGCTCTCTCTCACTCTCTCTCTCGCGCGCTCTCTCCCTCTCTCTCTGGTGCTCTCTCTCTCTTTCTCTCTCGTGCTTTCTCTCTCTATCTATCGCGCTTTCTCTCTCTCTCTCTCGCGCTTTCTCTCTCTCTCGCACTTTCTCTCTCTCTCTCTCTCGCGCTTTCTCTCTCTCTCTTTCACTTACGCTTTCTCTCTCTCTCTTGCGCTTTCTCTCTCTCTCTCTCTCGCGCTTTCTCTCTATCCCTCTTGCGCTTTCTCTCTCTCTCTCTCTCGCACTTTCTCTCTCTCTCTCTCTCGCGCTTTCTCTCTCTCGCATGCTTTCTCTCTGTATCTTTCACTCACGTATTCTCTCTCTCTCTCTTGTGCTCTCTTTCTCTCTCGTGCTCTCTCTCTCTCCCTCTCTCGCTCTCTCTCTTTCGCACTCTCTCTCTCACGCTCCATCTCTCGCGCTTTCTCTCTCTCTCTCTCACTCCCGCTTTCTCTCTCTCTCGCGCTCTCTCTCTCTCAATCTCTCTCTCTCTCTCGCCCTCTCTCTCTGGTGCTCTCTCTCTCTTTCTCTCTCTCTCGCGATTTCTCTCTCTCTCGC
>NW_027250705.1:55000-65000 GCF_044704955.1 Pristiophorus japonicus | reverse complement strand
CTCTCCCTCTTTCTCTCTCTCTCGCTTTCTCTCTCTCTCTCGCGTGCTTTGCCTCTCTCTCTCTCACGCTTTTTCTCTCTCTCGCGCTTTCTCCCTCTCTCTCGTGCTCTCGCTCTCTCAGTCTAGTGCTCTCTTTCACTCTCTCTCGCGCTCTCTCTCTCGCTCTCTCTCTCTCTCTCTCTCCCTCTTACTCTCTCTCTCTCTCTTTCTCCCGCTTTCTCTCTCTCTCTCACGCTTTCTCTCTCTCTCGCTTTCTCTCTCTCTCTCTCTCGCTCGCTCTCTCTCTCTCGCTCGCTCTCTCCCTCTCTCTCTCACTCGTGATTTCTCTCTCTCTCTCTCTCTCATGCGCTTTTTCTCACTCTCTCTCGCGCGCTTTCTCTCTCTCTCTCTCGTGCACTTTCTCTCTCTCTCTCGCGCTCTTTCTCTCTCTCTCTCGCGCTTTCTCTCTCTCTCTCTGGCGCTTTCTCTCTCTCTCTCTCGCGCTCTTTCTCTCTCTCTCTCTCACTCTCTCTCTCTCTCACTTTCTCTCTCTCTCTCTCGACGCTCTCTCTCTCTCTCTCTCTTGCGTGCTCTCTCTCCCTCTCTCCTCTCCCTCTCTCTGTCTCACTCTCTCGCGCTCTCTCTCTCTCACTCTCTCTCTCTCTCACTTTCTCTCTCTCTCTCTCGCACTCTCTGTCGCACGCTCTCTCGCGCTCTCTCTCTCGCGCTTTCTCTCTTTCTCTCTCTCGTGCTTTCTCTCTCTTTCTCTCTCTCGTGCTCTCTCCTCTCCCTCTCTCTCTGTCTCACTCTCTCGCGCTCTCTCTCTCTCGTTCTCTCTCTCGCTCGCGCTCTCTCTCTCTCTCCCTCTCTCGCTCTCTCTCGCGCTCTCTCGCGCTCTCTCTCTCTCTCACACTCTCTCTCTCTCTCTCGCACGCTCCCTCTCTCTCTCTCTTGCGTGCTCTCTCTCCCTCTCTCGTGCTCTCTCCTCTCCCTCTCTCTCTGTCTCACTCTCTCGCGCTCTCTCTCTCTCTCTCTCGCTTTCTCTCTCACTCTCTCTCTCACTTTCTCTCCCTCTCTCTCGCACTCTCTGTCGCACTCTCTCTCGCTCTCTCTCTCTCTCTCTCTCCCGCTTACTCTCTCTCTCTCTCTCTTTCTCCTGCTTTCTCTCTCTCTCTCACGCTTTCTCTTTCTCTCGCTTTTTCTCTCTCCCTCTCTCGCTCTCTCTCTCTCTTTCGCACTCTCTCTCTCACGCTCTATCTCTCGCGCTTTCTCTCTCTCTCTCGCGCTTTCGCTCTCTCTCTCACTCCCGCTTTCTCTCTCTCTCTCGTGCTCTCGCTCTCTCTCTCTCTCTCTCTCTCTCTCGCGCTCTCTCTCTCTCTCTCTCGCGCTCTCTCTCTCTCAATCTCTCTCTCTCTCTCGCCCTCTCTCTCTGGTGCTCTCTCTCTCTCTCTCGTGCTTTCTCTCTCTCTCTCTCTCGCGATTTCTCTCTCTCTCTCTCTCGCGATTTCTCTCTCTCTCGCGCTTTCTCTCTCTCTCTCTCGCACATTCTCTCTCTCTCTCTCGCGCTTTCTCTCTCTCTCTCGCATGCTTTCTCTCTCTCTCTTTCACTTATGCTTTCTCTCTCTCTCGCTCTCTCTCTCTCGCGCTCTCTCTCTCTCCCTCTCTCGCTCTCTCTTGCGCTCTCTCTCTCTCTCTCTCTCTCTCGCACTCTCTCTCTCTCACGCTCTCTCTCTCTGTCTCTCGCGCTCTCTCTCTCTCTCGCGCTTTCTCTCTCTCTCTCGCGCTTTCTCTCTCTCATTCACTCCTGCTTTCTCTCTTTCTCTCTCTCTCTCTCCCGCTTTCTCTCTCTCTCGCGCTTTCCCTCTATCTCTCTCGCGCTTTCTCTCTCTCTCGCGCTTTCTTTCTCTCTCTCACGCTTTCTCTCCCTCTCTCGCTCGCGCGCTTTCACTCTCTCTCGCACTTTCTCTCTCGATCTCTCTCGTGCTTTCTCTCTATCTCTCTTGCGTTTCTCTCTCTCTCTCGCGCGCTTTCTCTCTCTCTCTCTCTCTCCCGCTTACTCTCTCTCTCTCTCTTTCACCCGCTTTCTCTCTCTCTCTCACGCTTTCTCTCTCTCTCACTTTCTCTCTCTCTCTCTCTCTCGCGCGCTTTCTCTCTCTCTCTCGCTTTCTCTCTCTCTCTCTCGCGCATTCTCTCACTCTCTCTCTCTCGCACTTTCTCTCTCTCTCTCGCGCTTTCTCTATTTCTCTCTCTCGCGCTCTTTCTCTCTCTCTCGCTTTCTCTCTCACTCTCTCTCTCTCTCACTTTCTCTCTCTCTCTCTCGCCCGCTCTCTCTCTCTCTCTCTTGCGTGCTCTCTCTCCCTCTCTCGTGCTCTCTCCTCTCCCTCTCTCTCTGTCTCACTCTCTCGCGCTCTCTCTCTCTCTCTCTCTCTCTCTCTCGCTTTCTCTCTCACTCTCTCTCTCTCTCACTTTCTCTCTTGCTCTCTCGCACTCTCTGTCGCACTCTCTCTCGCGCTCTCTCTCTCTCCCGCTTACTCTCTCTCTCTCTCTCTTTCTCCCGCTTTCTCTCTCTCTCTCACGCTTTCTCTCTCTCTCGCTTTCTCTCTCTCTCTCTCTTGCTCTCTCTCTCTCTCTCTCGCGATTTCTCTCTCTCTCTCTCTCGCGCGCTTTCTCTCTCTCTCTCTCACGCGCTTTCTCTCTCTCTCTCTCACGCGCTTTCTCTCTCTCTCGCGCTTTCTCTCTCTCGCTCTCGCGCATTCTCTCGCTCTCTCTCTCTCTCGCACTCTCTCTCTCGCACTCTCTCGCTCTCTCTCTCTCTCGCACTCTCTCGCTCTCTCTCTCTCGCACTTTCTCTCTCTCTCTCTCTCTGGCGCTTTCTCTCTCTCTCTCTCTCGCGCTCTTTCTCTCTCTCTCTCTCTCGCTTTCTCTCTCACTCTCTCTCTCTCGCCCTCTCTCTCTGGTGCTCTCTCTCTCTTTCTCTCTCTCTCGTGCTTTCTCTCTCTCTCTCTCTCGCGATTTCTCTCTCTCTCGCGCTTTCTCTCTCTCTCTCGCACTTTCTCTCTCTCTCTCTCTCTCGCGCTTTCTCTCTCTCTCTCGCATGCTTTCTCTCTCTCTCTTTCACTTATGCTTTCTCTCTCTCTCGCTCTCTCTCTCTCTCGCGCTCTCTCTCTCTCCCCCTCTCGCTCTCTCTCGCGCTCTCTCTCTCTCTCTCTCTCTCGCACTCTCTCTCTCTCACGCTCTCTCTCTCTGTCTCTCGCGCTCTCTCTCTCTCTCGCGCTTTCTCTCTCTCATTCATCCCTGCTTTCTCTCTCTCTCTCTCTCTCTCCCGCGCTTTCCCCCTATCTCTCTCGTGCTTTCTCTCTCTCTCTCTCTCGCGCTTTCTCTCTCTCTCGCGCTTTCTTTCTCTCTCTCCGCTTTCTCTCGCTCGTGCGCTTTCACTCTCTCTCGCGCTTTCTCTCTCGCTCTCTCTCGTGCTTTCTCTCTATCTCTCTTGCGTTTCTCTCTCTCTCTCGTGCGTTTTCTCTCTCTCTCTCTCTCTCCCGCTTACTCTCTCTCTCTCTCTCTCTCTTTCTCCCACTTTCTCTCTCTCTCTCACACACTTTCTCTCTCTCTCGCTTTCTCTCTCTCTCTCTCTCTCGTGATTTCTCTCTCTCTCTCTCTCATGCGCTTTTTCTCTCTCTCTCTCGTGCGCTTTCTCTCTCTCTCTCGCGCATTCTCTCGCTCTCTCTCTCTCGCACTTTCTCTCTCTCTCTCGCGCTTTCTCTCTCTCTCTCTCTCGCGCTCTTTCTCTCTTTCTCTCTCTCGCTTTCTCTCTCACTCTCTCTCTCTCTCACTTTCTCTCTCTCTCTCACCCGCTCTCTCTCTCTCTCTTGCGTGCTCTCTCTCCCTCTCTCGTGCTCTCTCCTCTCCCTCTCTCTCTGTCTCACTCTCTCGCGCTCTCTCTCTCTCTCGCTTTCTCTCTCACTCTCTCTATCTCTCTTCTCTCTCGCTCTCTCTCTCTCTCTCTCTCGCCCGCTCTCTCTCTCTCTCTCTTGCGTGCTCTCTCTCCCTCTCTCGTGCTCTCTCCTCTCCCTCTCTCTCTGTCTCACTCTCTCGCGCTCTCTCTCTCTCTCTCTCTCTCGCTTTCTCTCTCACTCTCTCTCTCTCTCACTTTCTCTCTTGCTCTCTCGCACTCTCTGTCGCACTCTCTCTCGCGCGCTCTCTCTCTCCCGCTTACTCTCTCTCTCTCTCTCTTTCTCCCGCTTTCTCTCTCTCTCTCACGCTTTCTCTCTCTCTCGCTTTCTCTCTCTCTCTCTCTTGCTCTCTCTCTCTCTCTCTCGCGATTTCTCTCTCTCTCTCTCTCGCGCGCTTTCTCTCTCTCTCTCTCACGCGCTTTCTCTCTCTCTCTCTCTCACGCGCTTTCTCTCTCTCTCTCGCGCTTTCTCTCTCTCGCTCTCGCGCATTCTCTCGCTCTCTCTCTCTCTCGCACTCTCTCTCTCTCTCTCTCTCTCTCTCGCACTTTCTCTCTCTCTCTCTCTCTGGCGCTTTCTCTCTCTCTCTCTCTCGCGCTCTTTCTCTCTCTCTCTCTCTCGCTTTCTCTCTCACTCTCTCTCTCTCGCCCTCTCTCTCATAGAAACATAGAAACATAGAAAATAGGTGCAGGAGTAGGCCATTCGGCCCTTCTAGCCTGCACCGCCATTCAATGAGTTCATGGCTGAACATTCAACTTCAGTACCCCATTCCTGCTTTCTCGCCATACCCCTTGATCCCCCTAGCAGTAAGGACCTCATCTAACTCCTTTTTGAATATATTTAGTGAATTGGCCTCAACAACTTTCTGTGGTAGAGAATTCCACAGGTTCACCACTCTCTGGGTGAAGAAGTTCCTCCGCATCTCGGTCCTAAATGGCTTACCCCTTATCCTTAGACTGTGACCCCTGGTTCTGGACTTCCCCAACATTGGGAACATTCTTCCTGCATCTAACCTGTCTAACCCCGTCAGAATTTTATATGTTTCTATGAGGTCCCCTCTCATTCTTCTGAACTCCAGTGAATACAAGCCCAGTTGATCCAGTCTTTCTTGATAGGTCAGTCCCTCCATCCCGGGAATCAGTCTGGTGAACCTTCGCTGCACTCCCTCAATAGCAAGAATGTCCTTCCTCAGGTTAGGAGACCAAAACTGTACACAATACTCCAGGTGTGGCCTCACCAATGCCCTGTACAACTGTAGCAACACCTCCCTGCCCCTGTACTCAAATCCCCTTGCTATGGAGGCCAACATGCCATTTGCTTTCTTAACCGCCTGCTGCACCTGCATGCCAACCTTCAATGACTGATGTACCATGACACCCAGGTCTCTTTGCACCTCCCCTTTTCCTAATCTGTCACCATTCAGATAATAGTCTGTCTCTCTGTTTTTACCACCAAAGTGGATAACCTCACATTTATCCACATTATACTTCATCTGCCATGCATTTGCCCACTCACCTAACCTATCCAAGTCGCTCTGCAGCCTCACAGCATCCTCCTCGCAGCTCACACTGCCACCCAACTTAGTGTCATCCGCAAATTTGGAGATACTACATTTAATCCCCTCATCTAAATCCCCTCATCTGGTGCTCTCTCTCTCTTTCTCTCTCTCTCGTGCTTTCTCTCTCTCTCTCTCTCGCGATTTCTCTCTCTCTCGCGCTTTCTCTCTCTCTCTCTCTCGCACTTTCTCTCTCTCTCTCTCTCTCGCGCTTTCTCTCTCTCTCTCGCATGCTTTCTCTCTCTCTCTTTCACTTATGCTTTCTCTCTCTCTCTCTCTCTCTCTCTCTCGCACTCTCTCTCTCACGCTCTCTCTCTCTGTCTCTCGCGCTCTCTCTCTCTCGCGCTTTCTCTCTCTCTCTCGCGCTTTCTCTCTCTCATTCATCCCTGCTTTCTCTCTCTCTCTCTCTCTCTCTCTCTCTCCCGCGCTTTCCCCCTATCTCTCTCGTGCTTTCTCTCTCTCTCTCTCTCGCGCTTTCTCTCTCTCTCGCGCTTTCTTTCTCTCTCTCCGCTTTCTCTCGCTCGTGCGCTTTCACTCTCTCTCGCGCTTTCTCTCTCGCTCTCTCTCGTGCTTTCTCTCTATCTCTCTTGCGTTTCTCTCTCTCTCTCGCGCGCTTTCTCTCTCTCTCTCTCTCCCGCTTACTCTCTCTCTCTCTCTCTCTTTCTCCCGCTTTCTCTCTCTCTCTCACACTTTCTCTCTCTCTCGCTTTCTCTCTCTCTCTCTCTCTCGTGATTTCTCTCTCTCTCTCTCTCATGCGCTTTTTCTCTCTCTCTCTCGTGCGCTTTCTCTCTCTCTCTCTCGCGCATTCTCTCGCTCTCTCTCTCTCGCACTTTCTCTCTCTCTCTCGCGCTTTCTCTCTCTCTCTCTCTCGCGCTCTTTCTCTCTTTCTCTCTCTCGCTTTCTCTCTCACTCTCTCTCTCTCTCACTTTCTCTCTCTCTCTCACCCGCTCTCTCTCTCTCTCTTGCGTGCTCTCTCTCCCTCTCTCGTGCTCTCTCCTCTCCCTCTCTCTCTGTCTCACTCTCTCGCGCTCTCTCTCTCGCTTTCTCTCTCACTCTCTCTATCTCTCTCTCTCTCTCGCTCTCTCTCACTCTCTCTCTCGCGCGCTCTCTCCCTCTCTCTCTGGTGCTCTCTCTCTCTTTCTCTCTCGTGCTTTCTCTCTCTATCTATCGCGCTTTCTCTCTCTCTCTCTCGCGCTTTCTCTCTCTCTCTCTCGCGCTTTCTCTCTCTCTCGCACTTTCTCTCTCTCTCTCTCTCGTGCTTTCTCTCTCTCTCTTTCACTTACGCTTTCTCTCTCTCTCTCGCGCTTTCTCTCTCTCTCTCTCTCGCGCTTTCTCTCTATCCCTCTTGCGCTTTCTCTCTCTCTCTCTCTCGCACTTTCTCTCTCTCTCTCTCTCTCGCACTTTCTCTCTCTCGCATGCTTTCTCTCTGTATCTTTCACTCACGTATTCTCTCTCTCTCTCTTGTGCTCTCTTTCTCTCTCGTGCTCTCTCTCTCTCCCTCTCTCGCTCTCTCTCTCTCTCTCTTTCGCACTCTCTCTCTCACGCTCTATCTCTCGCGCTTTCTCTCTCTCTCTCGCGCTTTCTCTCTCTCACTCCCGCTTTCTCTCTCTCTCTCTCGTGCTCTCGCTCTCTCTCTCTCTCGCGCTCTCTCTCTCTCTCTCTCGCGCTCTCTCTCTCTCAATCTCTCTCTCTCTCTAGCCCTCTCTCTCTGGTGCTCTCTCTCTCTTTCTCTCTCTCTCGTGCTTTCTCTCTCTCTCTCTCTCGCGATTTCTCTCTCTCTCGCTCTCGCGATTTCTCTCTCTCTCGCTCTCGCGATTTCTCTCTCTCTCGCTCTCGCGATTTCTCTCTCTCTCGCGCTCGCGATTTCTCTCTCTCTCGCGCTTTCTCTCTCTCTCTCTCTCGCACTTTCTCTCTCTCTCTCGCGCTTTCTCTCTCTCTCTCGCATGCTTTCTCTCTCTCTCTTTCACTTATGCTTTCTCTCTCTCTCGCTCTCTCTCTCTCGCGCTCTCTCTCTCTCCCTCTCTCGCTCTCTCTCGCACTCTCTCTCTCTCTCTCTCTCTCGCGCTCTCTCTCTCTCACGCTCTCTCTCTCTGTCTCTCGCGCTCTCTCTCTCTCTCGCGCTCTCTCTCTCGCGCTTTCTCTCTCTCTCTCGCGCTTTCTCTCTCTCATTCACTCCTGCTTTCTCTCTCTCTCTCTCTCCCGCTTTCTCTCTCTCTCTCGCACTTTCCCTCTATCTCTCTCGTGCTTTCTCTCTCTCTCTCTCGCGCTTTCTTTCTCTCTCTCATGCTTTCTCTCCATCTCTCGCTCGCGTGCTTTCACTCTCTCTCGCGCTTTCTCTCTCGCTCTCTCTCGTGCTTTCTCTCTATCTCTCTTGCGTTTCTCTCTCTCTCTCGCGCGCTTTCTCTCTCTCTCTCCCACTTACTCTCTCTCTCTCTTTCTCCCGCTTTCTCTCTCTCTCTCACGCTTTCTCTCTCTCTCACTTTCTCTCTCTCTCTCTCTCGCTCGCTCTCTCTCTCTCTCTCGTGATTTCTCTCTCTCTCTCTCTCATGCGCTTTTTCTCTCTCTCTCTCGCGCTTTCTCTCTCTCTCTCGCTTTCTCTCTCTCTCTCTCGCGCATTCTCTCGCTCTCTCTCTCTCGCACTCTCTCGCTCTCTCTCTCTCGCACTTTCTCTCTCTCTCGCACTTTCTCTCTCTCTCTCGCGCTTTCTCTCTCACTCTCTCTCGCGCTCTTTCTCTCTCTCTCGCTTTCTCTCTCACTCTCTCTCTCTCTCACTTTCTCTCTCTCTCTCTCGCCCGCTCTCTCTCTCTCTCTCTTGCGTGCTCTCTCTCCCTCTCTCGTGCTCTCTCCTCTCCCTCTCTCTCTGTCTCACTCCTCGTGCTCTCTCTCTCTCTCTCGCTTTCTCTCTCACTCTCTCTCTCTCTCACTTTCTCTCTCTCTCTCGCACTCTCTGTCGCACTCTCTCTCGCGCTCTATCTCTCTCTCTCCCGCTTACTCTCTCTCTCTCTCTCTTTCTCCCGCTTTCTCTCTCTCTCTCACGCTTTCTCTCTCTCGTGCTTTCTCTCTCTCTCTCGCTCTCTCTCTCTCTCTCGTGATTTCTCTCTCTCTCTCTCGTGCGCTTTCTCTCTCTCTCTCTCGCGTGCTTTCTCTCTCTCTCTCGCGCTTTCTCTCTCTCGCTCTCGCGCATTCTCTCGCTCTCTCTCTCTCGCACTTTCTCTCTCTCTCTCTCTCTGGCGCTTTCTCTCTCTCTCTCTCGCGCTCTCTCTCTCTCTCTCTCTCTTGCGTGCTCTCTCTCCCTCTCTCGTGCTCTCTCCTCTCCCTCTCTCTCTGTCTCACTCTCTCGCTTTCTCTCTCACTCTCTCTCTCTCTCACTTTCTCTCTCCCTCTCTCGCACTCTCTGTCGCACTCTCTCTCGTGCTCTCTTTCTCTCTCTCGCGCTTTATCTCTCTTTCTCTCTCTCGTGCTTTCTCTCTCTCTCTCTCTCGCTTTTTCTCTCTCTCTCACACTTTCTCTCTCTCTCTCACGGTTTCTCTCTCTCGTTCTCTCTCTCTCTCGCTCTCTCTCGCTCGCGCTCTCTCTCTCTCCCTCTCTCCCTCTCTCTCGCGCTCTCTTGCGCTCTCTCTCTCTCTCGCACTCTCGCTCTCTCTCTCTCTCTCTCGCGCTTTCTCTCTCTCTCTCACTCCTGCTTTCACTCTCTCTCTCTTTCTCTCCCACTTTCTCTCTCTCTCTCGCGCGCTTTCTCTCTCTCTCTCGCTTTCTCTCTCCCTCTCTCTCGCGCTTTCACTCTCTCTCTCTCTTGCGCTTTCTCTCCCTCTTTCTCTCTCTCTCACTTTCTCTCTCTCTCTCGCGTGCTTTACCTCTCTCTCTCTCTCTCGCGCTTTTTCTCTCTCTCGTACTTTCTCCCTCTCTCTCGTGCTCTCGCTTGCTCAGTCTAGTGCTCGCTTTCACTCTCTCTCGCGCTCTCTCTCTCGCTCTCTCTCTCTCTCTCTCTCCCTCTTACTCTCTCTCTCTCTCTTTCTCCCGCTTTCTCTCTCTCTCTCACGCTTTCTCTCTCTCTCGCTCTCTCTCTCTCTCTCTCTCTCTCTCGCTCGCTCTCTCTCTCTCTCTCTCTCTCTCTCGTGATTTCTCTCTCTCTCTCTCTCTCATGCGCTTTTTCTCACTCTCTCTCGCGCGCTTTCTCTCTCTCTCTCTCGCGCACTTTCTCTCTCTCTCTCGCGCTTTCTCTCTCGCTCTCTCTCGTGCTTTCTCTCTATCTCTCTTGCGTTTCTCTCTCTCTCTCGCGCGCTTTCTCACTCTCTCTCTCTCCCGCTTACTCTCTCTCTCTCTCTCTTTCTCCCGCTTTCTCTCTCTCTCTCACGCTTTCTCTCTCTCTCACTTTCTCTCTCTCTCTCTCGCGCGCTTTCTCTCTCTCTCTCGCTTTCTCTCTCTCTCTCTCGCGCATTCTCTCGCTCTCTCTCTCTCGCACTTTCTCTCTCTCTCTCGCGCTTTCTCTCTCTCTCTCTCTCGCACTCTTTCTCTCTCT
>NW_027250705.1:45000-50000 GCF_044704955.1 Pristiophorus japonicus | reverse complement strand
CTCTCTCTCTCTCGCTTTCTCTCTCCCTCTCTCTCGCGCTTTCACTCTCTCTCTCTTACGCTTTCTCTCCCTCTTTCTCTCTCTCTCGCTTTCTCTCTCTCTCTCGCGTGCTTTGCCTCTCTCTCTCTCTCTCTCTCGCGCTTTTTCTCTCTCTCGTGCTTTCTCCCTCTCTCTCGTGCTCTCGCTTGCTCAGTCTAGTGCTCGCTTTCACTCTCTCTCGCGCTCTCTCTCTCTCTCGCTCTCTTTCTCCCGCTTTCTCTCTCTCTCACTCACGCTTTCTCTCTCTCTCGCTTTCTCTCTCTCTCTCTCTCGCTCGCTCTCTCTCTCTCTCTCGTGATTTCTCTCTCTCTCTCTCTCTCATGCGCTTTTTCTCTCTCTCTCTCGCACGCTTTCTCTGTCTCTCTCGCGCACGCTTTCTCTCTCTCTCGCGCGCTTTCTCTCTCTCTCTCTCTCGCGCATTCTCTCGCTCTCTCTCTCTCGCACTTTCACTCTCTCTCTCTCTCTGGCGCTTTCTCTCTCTCTCTCTCGCGCTCTTTCTCTCTCTCTCTCTCTCGCTTTCTCTCTCACTCTCTCTCTCCCACTTTCTCTCTCTCTCGCCCGCTCTCTCTCTATCTCTTGCGTGCTCTATCTCCCTCTCTCGTGCTCTCTCCTCTCCCTCTCTCTCTGTCTCACTCTCTCGCGCTCTCTCTCTCGCTTTCTCTCTCACTCTCTCTCTCTCTCTCACTTTCTCTCTCTCTCTCTCGCTCTCTCTTACTCTCTCTCTCGCGCGCTCTCTCCCTCTCTCTCTGGTGCTCTCTCTCTCTTTCTCTCTCTCTCGTGCTTTCTCTCTCTATCTATCGCGCTTTCTCTCTCTCTCGCTCGCGCTTTCTCTCTCTCTCGCACTTTCTCTCTCTCTCTCTCTCTCGCGCTTTCTCTCTCTCTCGCACGCTTTCTCTCTCTCTCTTTCACTTACGCTTTCTCTCTCTCGCGCTTTCTCTCTCTCTCTCTCGCGCTTTCTCTCTCTCCCTCTTGCGCTTTCTCTCTCTCTCTCTCGCACTTTCTCTCTCTCTCTCTCTCTCACGCTTTCTCTCTCTCGCATGCTTTCTCTCTGTATCTTTCACTCACGTATTCTCTCTCTCTCTCTTGTGCTCTCTTTCTCTCTCGTGCTCTCTCTCTCTCCCTCTCTCGCTCTCTCTCTCTCTCTTTCGCACTCTCTCTCTCACGCTCTATCTCTTGCGCTTTCTCTCTCTCTCTCGCGCTTTCTCTCTCTCTCTCTCTCTCTCTCTCGCGCTCTCTCTCTCTCAATCTCTCTCTCTCTCTCTTTCTCTCTCTCTGGTGCTCTCTCTCTCTTTCTCTCTCTCTCGTGCTTTCTCTCTCTCTCTCTCTCTCGCGATTTCTCTCTCTCTCGCGCTTTCTCTCTCTCTCTCTCTCTCGCACTTTCTCTCTCTCTCTCTCTCGCGCTTTCTCTCTCTCTCTCTCACTTATGCTTTCTCTCTCTCTTGCTCTCTCTCTCTCGCGCTCTCTCTCTCTCCCTCTCTCGCTCTCTCTCGCGCTCTCTCTCTCTCTCTCGCACTCTCTCTCTCTCACGCTCTCTCTCTCTGTCTCTCGCGCTCTCTCGCGCTCTCTCTCTCTCTCGCGCTCTCTCTCTCTCTCGCGCTTTCTCTCTCTCTCTCGCGCTTTCTCTCTCTCTCTCACGCTTTCTCTCTCTCATTCACTCCTGCTTTCTCTCTCTCTCTCTCTCTCCCGCTTTCTCTCTCTCTCTCGCGCTTTCCCTCTATCTCGCTTGTGCTTTCTCTCTCTCTCTCTCTCTCGCGCTTTCTCTCTCTCTCGCGCTTTCTTTCTCTCTCTCACGCTTTCTCTCCCTTTCTCGCTCGCGCGCTTTCACTCTCTCTCGCGCTTTCTCTCTCGCTCTCTCTCGTGCTTTCTCTCTATCTCTCTTGCGTTTCTCTCTCTCTCTCGCGCGCTTTCTCTCTCTCTCTCTCTCTCTCTCTCTCTCCCGCTTACTCTCTCTCTCTCTCTTTCTCCCGCTTTCTCTCTCTCTCTCACGCTTTCTCTCTCTCTCGCTTTCTCTCTCTCTCTCTCTCTCGCTCTCTCTCTCTCTCTCGTGATTTCTCTCTCTCTCTCATGCGCTTTTTCTCTCTCTCTCTCTCGCGCTTTCTCTCTCTCTCTCTCGCGCGCTTTCTCTCTCTCTCTCGCGCTTTCTCTCTCTCTCGCGCTTTCTCTCTCTCTCTCACGCTTTCTCTCTCTCTCTCGCGCATTCTCTCGCTCTCTCTCTCGCACTTTCTCTCTCTCTCTCGCGCTTTCTCTCTCTCTCTCGCGCTCTTTCTCTCTCTCTCTCTCTCTCTCTCTCGCTTTCTCTCTCACTCTCTCTCTCTCTCACTTTCTCTCTCTCTCTCTCTCTCTCTCTTGCGTGCTCTCTCTCCCTCTCTCGTGCTCTCTCCTCTCCCTCTCTCTCTGTCTCACTCTCTCGCTCTCTCTCGCTTTCTCTCTCACTCTCTCTCTCTCTCGCACTCTCTGTTGCACTCTCTCTCGCGCTCTCTCTCTCTCTCTCCCGCTTACTCTCTCTCTCTCTCTCTTTCTCCCGCTTTCTCTCTCTCTCTCACGCTTTCTCTCTCTCTCGCTTTATCTCTCTCTCTCTCTCTCTCTCTCTCTCGTGATTTCTCCCTCTCTCTCTCTCGCGCGCTTTCTCTCTCACTCGCGCGCGCTTTCTCTCTCTCTCTCGTGCTTTCTCTCTCTCTCTCTTCTGCATTCTCTCGCTCTCTCTCTCTCGCATTCTCTCGCTCTCTCTCTCGCACTCTCTTGCTCTCTCTCTCTCGCACTCTCTCGCTCTCTCTCTCTCGCACTTTCTCTCTCTCTCTCTCTCTCTGGCGCTTTCTCTCTCTCTCTCTCTCTCGCTCTTTCTCTCTCTCTCTCTCTCTCGCTCTTTCTCTCTCTCTCTCTCTCTCGCTTTCTCTCTCACTCTCTCTCTCTCTCACTTTCTCTCTCTCTCTCTCGCCCGCTCTCTCCCTCTCTCTCTCTTGCGTGCTCTCTCTCCCTCTCTCGTGCTCTCTCCTCTCCCTCTCTCTCTGTCTCACTCTCTCGCGCTCTCTCTCTCGCTTTCTCTCTCACCCTCTCTCTCTCGCGCTCTCTCTCTCGCTTTCTCTCTCACTCTCTCTCTCTCTCACTTTCTCTCTCTCTCTCTCGCACTCTCTGTCGCACTCTCTCTCGCGCTCTCTCGCTCTCTCTCGCGCTCTCTCTCTCTCTCGCACTCTCGCTCTCTCTCTCGCTTTCTCTCTCTCTCGCGCGCTTTCTCTCTCTCTCTCACTCCTGCTTTCTCTCTCTCTCTCTCTCTCTCCCACTTTCTCTCTCTCTCTCGCGCGCTTTCTCTCTCTCTCTCGCTTTCTCTCTCCCGCGCTTTCACTCTCTCTCTCTTGCGCTTTCTCTCCCTCTTTCTCTCTCTCTCGCTTTCTCTCTCTCTCTCTCGCGTGCTTTGCCTCTCTCTCTCACGCTTTTTCTCTCTCTCGCGCTTTCTCCCTCTCTCTCGTGCTCTCGCTCTCTCAGTCTAGTGCTCTCTTTCACTCTCTCTCGCGCTCTCTCTCTCTCTCGCTCTCTCTCTCTCTCTCTCTCGCTTACTCTCTCTCTCTCTCTTTCTCCCACTTTCTCTCTCTCTCTCTCTTGCGCTTTCTCTCTCTCTCGCTTTCTCTCTCTCTCTCTCTCGCTCGCTTTCTCTCTCTCGTGATTTCTCTCTCTCTCTCTCTCATGCGCTTTTTCTCTCTCTCCCTTGCGCGCTTTCTCTCTCTCTCGCGCACTTTCTCTCTCTCTCTCGCGCTTTCTCTCTCTCTCTCGCGCTTTCTCTCTCTCTCTCGCGCTTTCTCTCTCTCTCTCTCGTGCATTCTCTCGCTCTCTCTCTCTCGCATTCTCTCTCTCTCTCTCTCTCGCACTCTCTCGCTCTCTCTCTCTCGCACTTTCTCTCTCTCTCTCTCTCTGGCGCTTTCTCTCTCTCTCTCTCGCGCTCTTTCTCTCTCTCTCTCTCTCGCTTTCTCTCTCACTCTCTCTCTCTCTCACTTTCTCTCTCTCTCTCTCGCCCGCTCTCTCTCTCTCTCTCTTGCGTGCTCTCTCTCCCTCTCTCGTGCTCTCTCCTCTCCCTCTCTCTCTGTCTCACTCTCTCGCGCTCTCTTTCTAGCTTTCTCTCTCACTCTCTCTCACTTTCTCTCTCTCTCTCTCGCACTCTCTGTCGCACTCTCTCTCACACTTTCTCTCTCTCTCTCACGGTTTCTCTCTCTCGTTCTCTCTCTCTCTCTCTCGCTCGCGCTCTCTCTCTCACACTCTCTCTCTGTCTCTCGCACGCTCTCTCTCTCTCTCTCTCTTGCGTGCTCTCTCTCCCTCTCTCGTGCTCTCTCCTCTCCCTCTCTCTCTGTCTCACTCTCTCGCGCTCTCTCTCTCTCTCTCTCGCTTTCTCTCTCACTCTCTCTCTCTCTCACTTTCTCTCCCTCTCTCTCGCACTCTGTCGCACCCTCTCTCGCTCTCTCTCTTTCTCTCTCTCTCTCCCGCTTACTCTCTCTCTCTCTCTTTCTCCCGCTTTCTCTCTCTCTCTCACGCTTTCTCTCTCTCTCGCTTTCTCTCTCTCCCTCTCTCGCTCTCTCTCTCTCTCTTTCGCACTCTCTCTCTCACGCTCTATCTCTCGCGCTTTCTCTCTCTCTCTCGCGCTTTCTCTCTCTCTCTCTCACTCCCGCTTTCTCTCTCTCTCTCGTGCTCTCTCTCTCTCTCTCTCTCGCGCTCTCTCTCTCTCAATCTCTCTCTCTCGCGCTCTCTCTCTGGTGCTCTCTCTCTCTTTCTCTCTCTCTCGTGCTTTCTCTCTCTCTCTCTCTCGCGATTTCTCTCTCTCTCGCGCTTTCTCTCTCTCTCTCTCTCGCACTTTCTCTCTCTCTTTCTCACGCTTTCTCTCTCTCTCGCTTTCTCTCTCTCTCTCTCTCTCTCTCTCTCGTGATTTCTCTCTCTCTCTCTCGCGCGCTTTCTCTCTCTCTCTCTCGCGCGCTTTCTCT
>NW_027250705.1:22500-42500 GCF_044704955.1 Pristiophorus japonicus | reverse complement strand
TTCTCTCCCTCTTTCTCTCTCTCTCGCTTTCTCTCTCTCTCTCGCGTGCTTTGCCTCTCTCTCTCACGCTTTTTCTCTCTCTCGCGCTTTCTCCCTCTCTCTCGTGCTCTCGCTCTCTCAGTCTCGTGCTCTCTTTCACTCTCTCTCACGCTCTCTCTCTCTCTCGCTCTCTCTCTCTCTCTCTCTCGCTTACTCTCTCTCTCTCTCTTTCTCCCTCTTTCTCTCTCTCTCTCTCACGCTTTTTCTCTCTCTCGCTTTCTCTCTCTCTCTCTCTCGCTCGCTCTCTCTCTCTCTCTCTCGTGATTTCTCTCTCTCTCTCTCATGCGCTTTTTCTCTCTCTCTCTTGCGCGCTTTCTCTCTCTCTCGCGCACTTTCTCTCTCTCTCTCGCGCTTTCTCTCTCTCTCTCGCGCTTTCTCTCTCTCTCTCTCGTGCATTCTCTCGCTCTCTCTCTCTCGCACTCTCTCGCTCTCTCTCTCTCGCACTCTCTCGCTCTCTCTCTCTCGCACTCTCTCGCTCTCTCTCTCTCGCACTTTCTTTCTCTCTCTCTCTCTCTCACTTTCTCTCTCTCTCTCTCGCCCGCTCTCTCTCTCTCTCTCTTGCGTGCTCTCTCTCCCTCTCTCGTGCTCTCTCCTCTCCCTCTCTCTCTGTCTCACTCTCTCGCGCTCTCTTTCTAGCTTTCTCTCTCACTCTCTCTCACTTTCTCTCTCTCTCTCTCGCACTCTCTGTCGCACTCTCTCTCGTGCTCTCTCTCTCTCTCTCGCGCTTTCTCTCTCTCTCTCTCTTTCTCTCTCACTCTCTCTCTCTCTCACTTTCTCTCCCTCTCTCTCGCACTCTCTGTCGCACTCTCTCTCGCTCTCTCCCTTTCTCTCTCTCTCTCCCGCTTACTCTCTCTCTCTCTCTCTTTCTCCCGCTTTCTCTCTCTCTCTCACGCTTTCTCTCTCTCTCGCTTTCTCTCTCTCCCTCTCTCGCTCTCTCTCTCTCTCTTTCGCACTCTCTCTCTCACGCTCTATCTCTCACGCTTTCTCTCTCTCTCTCGCGCTTTCTCTCTCTCTCTCTCACTCCCGCTTTCTCTCTCTCTCTCGTGCTCTCTCTCTCTCGCACTCTCTCTCTCTCTCTCTCTCGCGCTCTCTCTCTCTCAATCACTCTCTCTCGCCCTCTCTCTCTGGTGCTCTCTCTTTCTTTCTCTCTCTCTCGTGCTTTCTCTCTCTCTCTCTCGCGATTTCTCTCTCTCTCGCACTTTCTCTCTCTCTCTCTCTCGCACTTTCTCTCTCTCTCTCTCACGCTTTCTCTCTCTCTCGCTTTCTCTCTCTCTCTCTCTCTCTCTCGTGATTTCTCTCTCTCTCTCTCGCGCGCTTTCTCTCTCTCTCTCTCGCGCGCTTTATCTCTCTCTCTCGCGCTTTCTCTCTCTCGCTCTCGCATATTCTCTCGCTCTCTCTCTCGCATTCTATCGCTCTCTCTCTCTCGCACTTTCTCTCTCTCTCTCTCTCGCGCTTTCTCTCTCTCTATCGCATGCTTTCTCTCTCTCTCTTTCACTTATGCTTTCTCTCTCTCTCGCTCTCTCTCTCTCGCGCTCTCTCTCTCTCCCTCTCTCGCTCTCCCTCTCTCTCACGCTCTCTCTCTCTGTCTCTCGCGCTCTCTCTCTCTCTCGCGCTCTCTCTCTCTCTCGCGCTTTCTCTCTCTCTCTCTCTCTCGCGCTTTCTTTCTCTCTCTCACGCTTTCTCTCCCTCTCTCGCTCGCGCACTTTCACTCGCTCTCGCGCTTTCTCTCTCGCTCTCGCTCGTGCTTTCTCTCTATCTCTCTTGCGTTTCTCTCTCTCTATCGCGTGCTTTCTCTCTCTCTCTCTCTCTCTCCCGCTTACTCTCTCTCTCTCTCTCTTTCTCCCGCTTTCTCTCTCTCGCTCACGCTTTCTCTCTCTCTCACTTTCTCTCTCTCTCTCTCTCGCTCGCTCTATCTCTCTCTCCTGTGATTTCTCTCTCTCTCTCTCTCATGCGCTTTTTCTCTCTCTCTCTCGCGCGCTTTTTCTCTCTCTCTCTCGCTTTCTCTCTCTCTCTCTCGCGCATTCTCTCGCTCTCTCTCTCTCGCACTTTCTCTCTCTCTCTCGCGCTTTCTCTCTCTCGCTTTCTCTCTCACTCTCTCTCTCTCTCACTTTCACTCTCTCTCTCTCGCACTCTCTCTCGCGCTCTCTCTCTCTCTCTCTCCCGCTTACTCTCTCTCTCTCCCGCTTTCTCTCTCTCTCTCTCGCTCTCTCTCTCTCTCTCGTGATTTCTCTCTCTCTCTCTCACGCTTTCTCTCTCTCTCTCTCGCGCGCTTTCTCTCTCTCTCTCGCGCTTTCTCTCTCTCGCTCTCGCGCATTCTCTTGGTCTCTCTCTCTCGCACTTTCTCTCTCTCTCTCTCTCTCGCACTTTCTCTCTCTCTCTCTCTCTGGCGCTTTCTCTCTCTCTCTCTCGCGCTCTTTCTCTCTCTCTCTCTCTCGCTTTCTCTCTCACTCTCTCTCTCTCTCACTTTCTCTCTCTCTCTCTCGCCCGCTCTCTCTCTCTCTCTCTTGCGTGCTCTCTCTCCCTCTCTCGTGCTCTCTCCTCTCCCTCTCTCTCTGTCTCACTCTCTCGCGCTCTCTTTCTAGCTTTCTCTCTCACTCTCTCTCACTTTCTCTCTCTCTCTCTCGCACTCTCTGTCGCACTCTCTCTCGTGCTCTCTCTCTCTCTCTCGCGCTTTCTCTCTCTCTCTCTCTTTCTCTCTCACTCTCTCTCTCTCTCACTTTCTCTCCCTCTCTCTCGCACTCTCTGTCGCACTCTCTCTCGCTCTCTCCCTTTCTCTCTCTCTCTCCCGCTTACTCTCTCTCTCTCTCTCTTTCTCCCGCTTTCTCTCTCTCTCTCACGCTTTCTCTCTCTCTCGCTTTCTCTCTCTCCCTCTCTCGCTCTCTCTCTCTCTCTTTCGCACTCTCTCTCTCACGCTCTATCTCTCACGCTTTCTCTCTCTCTCTCGCGCTTTCTCTCTCTCTCTCTCACTCCCGCTTTCTCTCTCTCTCTCTCGTGCTCTCTCTCTCTCGCACTCTCTCTCTCTCTCTCTCTCGCGCTCTCTCTCTCTCAATCACTCTCTCTCGCCCTCTCTCTCTGGTGCTCTCTCTTTCTTTCTCTCTCTCTCGTGCTTTCTCTCTCTCTCTCTCGCGATTTCTCTCTCTCTCGCACTTTCTCTCTCTCTCTCTCTCGCACTTTCTCTCTCTCTCTCTCACGCTTTCTCTCTCTCTCGCTTTCTCTCTCTCTCTCTCTCTCTCTCGTGATTTCTCTCTCTCTCTCTCGCGCGCTTTCTCTCTCTCTCTCTCGCGCGCTTTATCTCTCTCTCTCGCGCTTTCTCTCTCTCGCTCTCGCATATTCTCTCGCTCTCTCTCTCGCATTCTATCGCTCTCTCTCTCTCGCACTTTCTCTCTCTCTCTCTCTCGCGCTTTCTCTCTCTCTCTCGCATGCTTTCTCTCTCTCTCTTTCACTTATGCTTTCTCTCTCTCTCGCTCTCTCTCTCTCGCGCTCTCTCTCTCTCCCTCTCTCGCTCTCTCTCTCTCTCACGCTCTCTCTCTCTGTCTCTCGCGCTCTCTCTCTCTCTCGCGCTTTCTCTCTCTCTCTCTCTCTCGCGCTTTCTTTCTCTCTCTCACGCTTTCTCTCCCTCTCTCGCTCGCGCACTTTCACTCGCTCTCGCGCTTTCTCTCTCGCTCTCGCTCGTGCTTTCTCTCTATCTCTCTTGTGTTTCTCTCTCTCTATCGCGTGCTTTCTCTCTCTCTCTCTCTCTCCCGCTTACTCTCTCTCTCTCTCTCTTTCTCCCGCTTTCTCTCTCTCGCTCACGCTTTCTCTCTCTCTCACTTTCTCTCTCTCTCTCTCTCGCTCGCTCTATCTCTCTCTCCTGTGATTTCTCTCTCTCTCTCTCTCATGCGCTTTTTCTCTCTCTCTCTCGCGCGCTTTTTCTCTCACTCTCTCGCTTTCTCTCTCTCTCTCTCGCGCATTCTCTCGCTCTCTCTCTCTCGCACTTTCTCTCTCTCTCTCGCGCTTTCTCTCTCTCGCTTTCTCTCTCACTCTCTCTCTCTCTCACTTTCACTCTCTCTCTCTCGCACTCTCTCTCGCGCTCTCTCTCTCTCTCTCTCCCGCTTACTCTCTCTCTCTCCCGCTTTCTCTCTCTCTCTCTCGCTCTCTCTCTCTCTCTCGTGATTTCTCTCTCTCTCTCTCACGCTTTCTCTCTCTCTCTCTCGCGCATTCTCTCGCTCTCTCTCTCTCGCACTTTCTCTCTCTCTCTCGCGCTTTCTCTCTCTCGCTTTCTCTCTCACTCTCTCTCTCTCTCACTTTCACTCTCTCTCTCTCGCACTCTCTCTCGCGCTCTCTCTCTCTCTCTCTCCCGCTTACTCTCTCTCTCTCCCGCTTTCTCTCTCTCTCTCTCGCTCTCTCTCTCTCTCTCGTGATTTCTCTCTCTCTCTCTCACGCTTTCTCTCTCTCTCTCTCGCGCGCTTTCTCTCTCTCTCTCGCGCTTTCTCTCTCTCGCTCTCGCGCATTCTCTTGGTCTCTCTCTCTCGCACTTTCTCTCTCTCTCTCTCTCTGGCGCTTTCTCTCTCTCTCTCTCGCGCTCTTTCTCTCTCTCTCTCTCTCACTTTCTCTCTCACTCTCTCTCTCACTTTCTCTCTCGCCCGCTCTCTCTCTCTCTCTCTGCGTGCTCTCTCTCCCTCTCTCGTGCTCAATCCTCTCCCTCTCTCTCTGTCTCACTCTCTCGCGCTCTCTCTCTCGCTTTCTCTCTCACTCTCTCTCTCTCTTACTTTCTCTCTCTCTTTCTCGCACTCTCTGTCGCACTCTCTCTCGCGCTCTATTTCTCCCTCTTGCGCTTTCTCTCTCTTTCTCTCTCTCGTGCTTTCTCTCTCTCTCACTTTTTCTCTCTCTCTCACACTTTCTCTCTCTCTCACACGGTTTCTCTCTCTCGTTCTCTCTCTCTCTCACTCTCTCTCGCTCGCGCTCTCTCTCTCTCGCTCTCTCTCGCGCTCTCTCTCTCTCTCTCTCGCACGCTCTCTCTCTCTCTCTCTTGCGTGCTCTCTCTCCCTCGCTCGTGCTCTCTCCTCTCCCTCTCTCTCTGTCTCACTCTCTCGCGCTCTCTCTGTCTCTCGCTTTCTCTCTCACTCTCTCTCTCTCTCACTTTCTCTCCCTCTCTCTCGCACTCTCTGTCGCACTCTCTCTCGCACTCTCTCTCTCTCTCTCCCGCTTACTCTCTCTATTTCTCTCTCTTTCTCCCGCTTTCTCTCTCTCTCACGCTTTCTCTCTCTCTCGCTTTCTCTCTCTCTCTCTCTCTCTCTCGTGATTTCTCTCTCTCTCTCTCTCGCGCACTTTCTCACTCTCTCTCTCGCGCGCTTTCTCTCTCTCGCGCTTTCTCTCTCTCTCTCTCGTGCATTCTCTCGTTCTCGCTCTCTCGCATTCTCTCGCTCCCTCTCTCGCACTTTCTCTCTCTCTCTCTCTCTGTTGCTTTCTCTCTCTCTCTCTCTCGCGCTCTTTCTCTCTCTCTCTCTCTCGCTCTCTCTCTCTCACTTTCTCTCTCTCTCTCTCGCCCGCTCTCTCTCTCTCTCTTGCGTGCTCTCTCTCCCTCTCTCGTGCTCTCTCCTCTCCCTCTCTCTCTGTCTCACTCTCTCGCGCTCTCTCTCTCTCTCTCTCTCGCTTTCTCTCTCTCTCTCTCTCTCTCTCGCTCTCTCTCACTCTCTCTCTCGCTCTCTCCCTCAATCTCTGGTGCTCTCTCTCTCTTTCTCTCTCTCTCGTGCTTTCTCTCTCTATCTATCGCGCTTTCTCTCTCTCTCTCTTGCGCTTTCTCTCTCTCGCACTTTCTCTCTCTCTCTCTCTCGCGCTTTCTCTCTCTCTCTCGCACGCTTTCTCTCTCTCTCTTTCACTTACGCTTTCTCTCTCTCTCTCACGCTTTCTCTCTCTCTCTCTCTCGTGCTTTCTCTCTCTCCCTCTTGCGATTTCTCTCTCTCTCTCTCTCGTACTTTCTCTCTCTCTCTCTCTCGCACTTTCTCTCTCTCGCATGCTTTCTCTCTGTATCTTTCACTCACGTATTCTCTCTCTCTCTCGTGCTCTCTTTCTCTCTCGTGCTCTCTCTCTCTCCCTCTCTCTCTTTCGCACTCTCTCTCTCACGCTCTATCTCTCGTGCTTTCTCTCTCTCTCTCGCGCTTTCTCTCTCTCTCTCTCACTCCCGCTTTCTCTCTCTCTCTCTCGTGCTCTCGCTCTCTCTCTCTCTCGCTCTCTCGCTCTCTCTCTCGCGCTTTCTCTCTCTCATTCACTCCTGCTTTCTCTCTCTCTCTCTCTCTCTCTCCCGCTTTCTCTCTCTCTCTCGCGCTTTCCCTCTATCTCTCTCGTGCTTTCTCTCTCTCTCTCTCGCGCTTTCTCTCTCTCTCGCGCTTTCTTTCTCTCTCTCACGCTTTCTCTCCCTCTATCGCTCGCGCGCTTTCACTCTCTCTCGCGCTTTCTCGCTCTCTCTCGTGCTTTCTCTCTATCTCTCTTGCGTTTCTCTCTCTCTCTCGCGTGCTTTCTCTCTCTCTCTCTCTCTCTCCCGCTTACTCTCTCTCTCTCTCGCTTTCTCTCTCTCTCTCACGCTTTCTCTCTCTCTCGCTTTCTCTCTCTCTCTCTCTCGCTCGCTCTCTCTCTCTCTCGTGATTTCTCTCTCTCTCTCATGCGCTTTTTCTCTCTCTCTCTCGCGCGCTTTTTCTCTCTCTCTCGCGCTTTCTCTCTCTCTCTCGCTTTCTCTCTCTCTCTCTCGCGCATTCTCTCGCTCTCTCTCTCTCGCACTTTCTCTCTCTCTCTCTCGCGCTCTTTCTCTCTCTCTCTCTCTCTCTCTCGCTTTCTCTCTCACTCTCTCTCTCTCTCACTTTCTCTCTCTCTCTCTCTCGCCCGCTCTCTCTCTCTCTCTCTCTCTTGCGTGCTCTCTCTCCCTCTCTCGTGCTCTCTCCTCTCCCTCTCTCTCTGTCTCACTCTCTCGCGCTCTCTCTCTCGCTTTCTCTCTCACTCTCTCTCTCTCACTTTCTCTCTCTCTCTCTCGCACTCTCTGTCGCACTCTCTCTCGCGCTCTCTCTCTCTCTCTCTCTCTCTCCCGCTTACTCTCTCTCTCTCTCTTTCTCCCGCTTTCTCTCTCTCTCTCACGCTTTCTCTCTCTCTCGCTTTATCTCTCTCTCTCTCGTGATTTCTCCCTCTCTCTCTCTCTCGCGCGCTTTCTCTCTCTCACTCGCGCGCGCTTTCTCTCTCTCTCTCGTGCATTCTCTCTCTCTCTCTCGCTTTCTCTCTCCCGCGCTTTCACTCTCTCTCTCTTGCGCTTTCTCTCCCTCTTTCTCTCTCTCTCGCTTTCTCTCTCTCTCTCGCGTGCTTTGCCTCTCTCTCTCACGCTTTTTCTCTCTCTCGCGCTTTCTCCCTCTCTCTCGTGCTCTCGCTCTCTCAGTCTAGTGCTCTCTTTCACTCTCTCTCGCGCTCTCTCTCTCTCTCGCTCTCTCTCTCTCTCTCTCTCGCTTACTCTCTCTCTCTCTCTTTCTCCCGCTTTCTCTCTCTCTCTCTCACGCTTTCTCTCTCTCTCGCTTTCTCTCTCTCTCTCTCTCGCTCGCTCTCTCTCTCTCTCTCGTGATTTCTCTCTCTCTCTCTCTCTTGCGCTTTTTCTCTCTCTCTCTTGCGCGCTTTCTCTCTCTCTCGCGCACTTTCTCTCTCTCTCTCGCGCTTTCTCTCTCTCTCTCTCGTGCATTCTCTCGCTCTCTCTCTCTCGCATTCTCTCGCTCTCTCTCTCTCGCACTTTCTCTCTCTGGCGCTTTCTCTCTCTCTCTCTCGCGCTCTTTCTCTCTCTCTCTCTCTCGCTTTCTCTCTCACTCTCTCTCTCTCTCACTTTCTCTCTCTCTCTCTCGCCCGCACTCTCTCTCTCTCTCTTGCGTGCTCTCTCTCCCTCTCTCGTGCTCTCTCTTCTCCCTCTCTCTCTGTCTCACTCTCTTGCGCTCTCTTTCTAGCTTTCTCTCTCACTCTCTCTCACTTTCTCTCTCTCTCTCTCGCACTCTCTGTCGCACTCTCTCTCGCGCTCTCTCTCTCTCTCTCGCGCTTTCTCTCTCTTTCTCTCTCTCGTGCTTTCTCTCTCTCTCTCTCGCTTTTTCTCTCTCTCACACTTTCTCTCTCTCTCTCACGGTTTCTCTCTCTCGTTCTCTCTCTCTCTCGCTCTCTCTCGCTCGCGCTCTCTCTCTCACACTCTCTCTCTGTCTCTCGCACGCTCTCTCTCTCTCTCTCTTGCGTGCTCTCTCTCCCTCTCTCGTGCTCTCTCCTCTCCCTCTCTCTCTGTCTCACTCTCTCTCGCTCTCTCTCTCTCTCTCTCGCTTTCTCTCTCACTCTCTCTCTCTCTCACTTTCTCTCCCTCTCTCTCGCACTCTCTGTCGCACTCTCTCTCGCTCTCTCTCTCTCTCTCTCCCGCTTACTCTCTCTCTCTCTCTCTTTCTCCCGCTTTCTCTCTCTCTCTCACGCTTTCTCTCTCACTCGCTTTCTCTCTCTCCCTCTCTCGCTCTCTCTCTCTCTCTTTCGCACTCTCTCTCTCACGCTCTATCTCTCGCGCTTTCTCTCTCTGTCTCGCGCTTTCTCTCTCTTTCTCTCTCTCGTGCTTTCTCTCTCTCTCTCTCGCTTTTTCTCTCTCTCACACTTTCTCTCTCTCTCTCACGGTTTCTCTCTCTCGTTCTCTCTCTCTCTCGCTCTCTCTCGCTCGCGCTCTCTCTCTCACACTCTCTCTCTGTCTCTCGCACGCTCTCTCTCTCTCTCTCTTGCGTGCTCTCTCTCCCTCTCTCGTGCTCTCTCCTCTCCCTCTCTCTCTGTCTCACTCTCTCTCGCTCTCTCTCTCTCTCTCTCGCTTTCTCTCTCACTCTCTCTCTCTCTCACTTTCTCTCCCTCTCTCTCGCACTCTCTGTCGCACTCTCTCTCGCTCTCTCTCTTTCTCTTTCTCTCTCCCGCTTACTCTCTCTCTCTCTCTCTTTCTCCCGCTTTCTCTCTCTCTCTCACGCTTTCTCTCTCTCTCGCTTTCTCTCTCTCCCTCTCTCGCTCTCTCTCTCTCTCTTTCGCACTCTCTCTCTCACGCTCTATCTCTCGCGCTTTCTCTCTCTCTCTCGCGCTTTCTCTCTCTCTCTCTCTCACTCCCGCTTTCTCTCTCTCTCTCGTGCTCTCGCTCTCTCTCTCTCTCTCCCTCTCTCTCGCGCTCTCTCTCTCTCTCTCTCTCGTGCTCTCTCTCTCTCAATCTCTCTCTCTCTCTCGCCGTCTCTCTCTGGTGCTCTCTCTCTCTTTCTCTCTCTCTCTCTCTCTCGCGATTTCTCTCTCTCTCGCGCTTTCTCTCTCTCTCTCTCTCGCACTTTCTCTCTCTCTCTCTCACGCTTTCTCTCTCTCTCACTTTCTCTCTCTCTCTCTCTCTCTCTCTCTCGTGATTTCTCTCTCTCTCTCTCGCGCGCTTTCTCTCTCTCTCTCGCGCTTTCTCTCTCTCGCTCTCGCACATTCTCTCGCTCTCTCTCTCGCATTCTCTCGCTCTCTCTCTCTCGCACTTTCTCTCTCTCTCGCGCTTTCTCTCTCTCTCTCGCATGCTTTCTCTCTCTCTCTTTCACTTATGCTTTCTCTCTCTCTCGCTCTCTCTCTCTCGCGCTCTCTCTCTCTCCCTCTCTCGCTCTCTCTCTCTCTCACGCTCTCTCTCTCTGTCTCTCGCGCTCTCTCTCTCTCTCGCGCTCTCTCTCTCTGTCTCTCGCGCTCTCTCTCTCGCGCTTTCTCTCTCTCATTCACTCCTGCTTTCTCTCTCTCTCTCTCTCTCTCTCTCCCGCTTTCTCTCTCTCTCTCGCGCTTTCCCTCTATCTCTCTCGTGCTTTCTCTCTCTCTCTCTCTCGCACTTTCTCTCTCTCTCTCTCTCTCGCGATTTCTCTCTCTCTCGCGCTTTCTCTCTCTCTCTCTCTCGCACTTTCTCTCTCTCTCTCTCACGCTTTCTCTCTCTCTCACTTTCTCTCTCTCTCTCTCTCTCTCTCTCTCGTGATTTCTCTCTCTCTCTCTCGCGCGCTTTCTCTCTCTCTCTCGCGCTTTCTCTCTCTCGCTCTCGCACATTCTCTCGCTCTCTCTCTCGCATTCTCTCGCTCTCTCTCTCTCGCACTTTCTCTCTCTCTCGCGCTTTCTCTCTCTCTCTCGCATGCTTTCTCTCTCTCTCTTTCACTTATGCTTTCTCTCTCTCTCGCTCTCTCTCTCTCGCGCTCTCTCTCTCTCCCTCTCTCGCTCTCTCTCTCTCTCACGCTCTCTCTCTCTGTCTCTCGCGCTCTCTCTCTCTCTCGCGCTCTCTCTCTCTGTCTCTCGCGCTCTCTCTCTCGCGCTTTCTCTCTCTCATTCACTCCTGCTTTCTCTCTCTCTCTCTCTCTCTCTCTCCCGCTTTCTCTCTCTCTCTCGCGCTTTCCCTCTATCTCTCTCGTGCTTTCTCTCTCTCTCTCTCTCGCACTTTCTCTCTCTCTCTCTCTCTCTCGCGCTTTCTTTCTCTCTCTCACGCTTTCTCTCCCTCTCTCGCTCGCGCACTTTCACTCTCTCTCGCGCTTTCTCTCTCGCTCTCTCTCGTGCTTTCTCTCTATCTCTCTTGCGTTGCTCTCTCTCTCTCGCGCGCTTTCTCTCTCTCTCTCTCTCTCCCGCTTACTCTCTCTCTCTCTCTCTTTCTCCCGCTTTCTCTCTCTCTCTCACGCTTTCTCTCTCTCTCACTTTCTCTCTCTCTCTCTCTCGCTCGCTCTCTCTCTCTCTTGTGATTTCTCTCTCTCTCTCTCATGCGCTTTTTCTCTCTCTCTCTCGCGCGCTTTTTCTCTCTCTCTCTCGCGCGCTTTCTCTCTCTCTCTCGCGCGCTTTCTCTCTCTCTCTCGCGCGCTTTCTCTCTCTCTCTCGCGCGCTTTCTCTCTCTCTCTCTCGCGCATTGTCTCGCTCTCTCTCTCTCGCACTTTCTCTCTCTCTCTCGCGCTTTCTCTCTCTCTCGCGCTCTTTCTCTCTCTCTCTCTTTCTCTCTCACTCTCTCTCTCTCTCACTTTCTCTCTCTCTCTCTCGCCCGCTCTCTCTCTCTCTCTCTTGCGTGCTCTCTCTCCCTCTCTCGTGCTCTCTCCTCTCCCTCTCTCTCTGTCTCACTCTCTCGCTACCTCTCTCTCTCTCTCTCTCGCTTTCTCTCTCACTCTCTCTCTCTCTCACTTTCTCTCTCTCTCTCGCACTCGCTGTCGCACTCTCTCTCGCGCTCTCTCTCTCTCTCTCTCCCGCTTACTCTCTCTCTCTCCCGCTTTCTCTCTCTCTCTCACGCTTTCTCTCTCTCTCGCTTTCTCTCTCTCTCTCTCTCGTGATTTCTCTCTCTCTCTCTCTCTCATGCTTTCTCTCTCTCTCTCTCGCGCGCTTTCTCTCTCTCTCTCGCGCTTTCTCTCTCTCGCTCTCGCGCATTCTCTTGCTCTCTCTCTCTCGCACTTTCTCTCTCTCTCTCTCTCTGGCGCTTTCTCTCTCTCTCTCTCGCGCTCTTTCTCTCTCTCTCTCTCTCACTTTCTCCCTCACTCTCTCTCTCACTTTCTCTCTCTCTCGCCCGCTCTCTCTCTCTCTCTCTCTTGCGTGCTCTCTCTCCCTCTCTCGTGCTCTCTCCTCTCCCTCTCTCTCTGTCTCACTCTCTCTCTCTCTCACTTTCTCTCTCTCTCTCTCGCACTCTCTGTCGCACTCTCTCTCGCGCTCTCTCGCTCTCTCTCGCGCTCTCTCTACTCTCGCACTCTCGCTCTCTCTCTCTCTCTCGCTTTCTCTCTCTCTCTCGCGCTTTCTCTCTCTCTCTCACTCCTGCTTTCTCTCTCTCTCTCTCTCCCACTTTCTCTCTCTCTCTCGCGCGCTCTCTCTCTCTCTCTCTCGCTTTCTCTCTCCTGTGCTTTCACTCTCTCTCTCTTGCGCTTTCTCTCCCTCTTTCTCTCTCTCTCGCTTTCTCTCTCTCTCGCGTGCTTTGCCTCTCTCTCTCTCTCACGCTTTTTCTCTCTCGCGCTTTCTCCTTCTCTCTCGTGCTCTCGCTCTCTCAGTCTAGTGCTCTCTTTCACTCTCTCTCGTGCTCTCTCTCTCTCTCTCTCTCTCTCTCTCTCTCTCTCCCGCTTACTCTCTCTCTCTCTCTTTCTCCCACTTTCTCTCTCTCTCTCACGCTTTCTCTCTCTCTCGCTTTCTCTCTCTCTCTCTCTCGCTCGCTCTCTCTCTCTCTCTCTCTCGTGATTTCTCTCTCTCTCTCTCATGCGCTTTTTCTCTCTCTCTCGCGCGCTTTCTCTCTCTCTCTCGCGCTTTCTCTCTCTCTCTCTCGCGCATTCTCTCGCTCTCTCTCTCTCGCACTTTCTCTCTCTCGCTTTCTCTCTCTCTCTCTCTCACTTTTTCTCTCTCTCTCTCTCTCGCTTTCTCTCTCACTCTCTCTGTCTCTCACTTTCTCTCTCTCTCTCTCGCCCGCTCTCTCTCTCTCTCTCTCTTGCGTACTCTCTCTCCCTCTCTCGTGCTCTCTCCTCTCTCTCTCTCTCTGTCTCACTCTCTCGCGCTCTCTCTCTCGCTTTCTCTCTCACTCTCTCTCTCTCTCACTTTCTCTCTCTCTCTCTCGCACTCTCTGTCGCACTCTCTCTCGCGCTCTCTCTCTCTCTCTCGCGCTTTCTGTCTCTTTCTCTCTCTCGTGCTTTCTCTCTCTCTCTCTCGCTTTTTCTCTCTCTCACACTTTCTCTCTCTCTCTCACATTTTCTCTCTCTCGTTCTCTCTCTCTCTCGCTCTCTCTCTCTCCCTCTCTCGCTCTGTCTCTCTCTCTCTCTCTCTCTCTCGCGCACGCTCTCTCTCTCTCTCTCTCTTGCGTGCTCTCTCTCCCTCTCTCGTGCTCTCCTCCCCTCTCTCTCTGTCTCACTCTCTCGCGCTCTCTCTCTCTCGCTTTCTCTCTCACTCTCTCTCTCTCTCACTTTCTCTCCCTCTCTCTCGCACTCTCTGTCGCACTCTCTCTCGCTCTCTCTCTCTCTCTCTCTCTCTCCCGCTTACTCTCTCTCTCTCTCTTTCTCCCGCTTTCTCTCTCTCTCTCACGCTTTCTCTCTCTCTCGCTTTCTCTCTCTCTCTCTCTCGCTCTCTCTCTCTCTCTCTCGTGATTTCTCTCTCTCTCTCTCTCTCATGCGCTTTTTCTCTCTCTCTCTCGCGTGCTTTCTCTCTCTCTCTCTCGCGCTCTCTCTCTCTCTCGCGCTCTCTCTCTCTCTCTCGCGCTCTCTCTCTCTCTCTCGCGCTTTCTCTCTCTCTCTCTCGCGCATTCTCTCGTTCTCTCTCTCTCGCATTCTCTCTCGCATTTTCTCTCTCTCTCTCTCTCTGGCGCTTTCTCTCTCTCTCTTCGCGCTCTTTCTCTCTCTCTCTCTCTCGCGCTCTCTCTCTCTCTCTCTCTCTCGCGCTCTCTCTCTCTCTCGCGCTCTCTCTCTCTCTCGCGCTTTCTCTCTCTCTCTCTCGCGCATTCTCTCGTTCTCTCTCTCTCGCATTCTCTCTCGCACTTTCTCTCTCTCTCTCTCTGGCGCTTTCTCTCTCTCTCTCTCTCGCGCTCTTTCTCTCTCTCTCTCTCGCTTTCTCTCTCACTCTCTCTCTCTCTCACTTTCTCTCTCTCTCTCTCGCCCGCTCTCTCTCACTCTCTCTTGCGTGCTCTCTCTCCCTCTCTCGTGCTCTCTCTCCTCTCTCTGTCTCACTCTCTCGCGCTCTCTCTCTCGCTTTCTCTCTCACCCTCTCTCTCTCTCACTTTCTCTCTCTCTCTCTCGCACTCTCTGTCGCACTCTCTCTCGCGCTCTCTCTCTCTCTCTCGCGCTTTCTCTCTCTTTCTCTCTCTCGTGCTTTCTCTCTCTCTCTCTCTCGCTTTTTCTCTCTCTCTCACACTTTCTCTCTCTCTCTCACGGTTTCTCTCTCTCGTTCTCTCTCTCTCTCGCTCTCTCTCGCTCGCGCTCTCTCTCTCTCTCCCTCTCTCGCTCTCTCTCGCGCTCTCTCTCTCTCTCGCACTCTCTCTCTCTCTCTCTCGCTCTCCCTCTCTCGCGCTCTCTCTCTCTCTCGCGCTTTCTCTCTCTCTCTCGCGCTTTCTCTCTCTCTCTCGTGCTTTCTCTTTCTCTCTCTCACTCCTGCTTTCTCTCTCTCTCTCTCTCTCCCACTTTCTCTCTCTCTCTCGCCCGCTTTCTCTCTCTCTCTTGCTTTCTCTCTCCCTCTCTCTCGCGCTTTCACTCTCTCTCTTGCGCTTTCTCTCCCTCTTTCTCTCTCTCTCGCTTTCTCTCTCTCTCTCGCGTGCTTTGTCTCTCTCTCTCTCTCGCGCTTTCTCTCTCTCTCGCGCTTTCTCTCTCTCTCGCGCTTTCTCTCTCTCTCGCACTCTCTCTCTCTCTCTCTCGCTCTCTCTCTCTCGCGCTCTCTCTCTCTCTCGCGCTTTCTCTCTCTCTCTCGTGCTTTCTCTCTCTCTCTCACTCCTGCTTTCTCTCTCTCTCTCTCTCCCCCACTTTCTCTCTCTCTCTCGCCCGCTTTCTCTCTCTCTCTCTTGCTTTCTCTCTCCCTCTCTCTCGCGCTTTCACTCTCTCTCTCTTGCGCTTTCTCTCCCTCTTTCTCTCTCTCTCGCTTTCTCTCTCTCTCTCGCGTGCTTTGTCTCTCTCTCTCTCTCGCGCTTTCTCTCTCTCTCGCGCTTTCTCTCTCTCTCGCGCTTTCTCCCTCTCTCTCGTGCTCTCGCTCTCTCAGTCTAGTGCTCCCTTTCACTCTCTCTCGCGCTCTCTCTCTCTCTCTCGCTCTCTCTTGTGCTCTTGCTCTCTCTCGCACTCTCTCTCTCTCTCTCGCGCGCTCTCTCTCTCTCTCTCTTGCGTGCTCTCTCTCCCTCTCTCGTGCTCTCTCCTCTCCCTCTCTCTCTGTCTCACTCTCTCGCGCTCTCTCTCTCTCTCGCTTTCTCTCTCACTCTCTCTCTCTCTCACTTTCTCTCCCTCTCTCTCGCACTCTCTGTCGCACTCTCTCTCGCTCTCTCTCTCTCTCTCTCCCGCTTACTCTCTCTCTCTCTCTTTCTCCCGCTTTCTCTCTCTCTCTCACGCTTTCTCTCTCTCTCGCTTTCTCTCTCTCTCTCTCTCGCTCTCTCTCTCTCTCTCTCTCGTGATTTCTCTCTCTCTCTCTCTCTCTCATGCGCTTTTTCTCTCTCTCTCTCGCGCGCTTTCTCTCTCTCTCTCGCGCTTTCTCTCTCTCGCTCTCGCGCATTCTCTCGCTCTCTCTCTCTCGCACTTTCTCTCTCTCTCTCTCTCTGGCGCTTTCTCTCTCTCTCTCTCGCGCTCTTTCTCTCTCTCTCTCTCTCGCTTTCTCTCTCACTCTCTCTCTCTCTCACTTTCTCTCTCTCTCTCTCGCCCGCTCTCTCTCTCTCTCTTGCGTGCTCTCTCTCCCTCTCTCGTGCTCTCTCCTCTCCCTCTCTCTCTGTCTCACTCTCTCGTGCTCTCTCTCTCTCTCTCGCTTTCTCTCTCACTCTCTCTCTCTCTCACTTTCTCTCTCTCTCTCGCACTCTCTGTCGCACTCTCTCTCGCGCTCTATCTCTCTCTCTCCCGCTTACTCTCTCTCTCTCTCTCTTTCTCCCGCTTTCTCTCTCTCTCTCACGCTTTCTCTCTCTCGTGCTTTCTCTCTCTCTCTCGCTCTCTCTCTCTCTCTCTCGTGATTTCTCTCTCTCTCTCTCGTGCGCTTTCTATCTCTCTCTCTCGCGTGCTTTCTCTCTCTCTCTCGCGCTTTCTCTCTCTCGCTCTCGCGCATTCTCTCGCTCTCTCTCTCTCGCACTTTCTCTCTCTCTCTCTCTCTGGCGCTTTCTCTCTCTCTCTCGCGCTCTTTCTCTCTCTCTCTCTCTCGCTTTCTCTCTCACTCTCTCTCTCTCTTGCGTGCTCTCTCTCCCTCTCTCGTGCTCTCTCCTCTCCCTCTCTCTCTGTCTCACTCTCTCGCGCTCTCTCTCTCGCTTTCTCTCTCACTCTCTCTCTCTCTCACTTTCTCTCTCCCTCTCTCGCACTCTCTGTCGCACTCTCTCTCGCGCACTCTTTCTCTCTCTCGCGCTTTATCTCTCTTTCTCTCTCTCGTGCTTTCTCTCTCTCTCTCTCACACTTTCTCTCTCTCTCTCACGGTTTCTCTCTCTCGTTCTCTCTCTCTCTCGCTCTCTTTCGCTCGCGCTCTCTCTCTCTCCCTCTCTCCCTCTCTCTCGCGCTCTCTCGCGCTCTCTCTCTCTCTCGCACTCTCGCTCTCTCTCTCTCTCTCTCGCGCTTTCTCTCTCTCTCTCACTCCTGCTTTCACTCTCTCTCTCTTTCTCTCCCACTTTCTCTCTCTCACTCGCGCGCTTTCTCTCTCTCTCTCGCTTTCTCTCTCCCTCTCTCTCGCGCTTTCACTCTCTCTCTCTTGCGTTTTCTCTCCCTCTTTCTCTCTCTCTCACTTTCTCTCTCTCTCTCGCGTGCTTTGCCTCTCTCTCTCTCTCTCTAGCTTTTTCTCTCTCTCGTACTTTCTCCCTCTCTCTCGTGCTCTCGCTTGCTCAGTCTAGTGCTCGCTTTCACTCTCTCTCGCGCTCTCTCTCTCGCTCTCTCTCTCTCTCTCTCTCTCTCCCTCTTACTCTCTCTCTCTCTCTTTCTCCCGCTTTCTCTCTCTCTCTCACGCTTTCTCTCTCTCTCGCTTTCTCTCTCTCTCTCTCTCGCTCGCTCTCTCTCTCTCTCGCTCGCTCTCTCTCTCTCTCTCTCTCTCTCGTGATTTCTCTCTCTCTCTCTCTCTCATGCGCTTTTTCTCACTCTCTCTCGCGCGCTTTCTCTCTCTCTCTCTCGCGCACTTTCTCTCTCTCTCTCGCGCGCACTTTCTCTCTCTCTCTCGCGCTTTCTCTCTCTCTCTCTGGCGCTTTCTCTCTCTCTCTCTCGCGCTCTTTCTCTCTCTCTCTCTCTCGCTTTCTCTCTCACTCTCTCTCTCTCTCACTTTCTCTCTCTCTCTCTCGCCCGCTCTCTCTCTCTCTCTCTCGCGTGCTCTCTCTCCCTCTCTCCTCTCCCTCTCTCTGTCTCACTCTCTCGCGCTCTCTCTCTCTCACTCTCTCTCTCTCTCACTTTCTCTCTCTCTCTGTCGCACTCTCTGTCGCACGCTCTCTCGCGCTCTCTCTCTCTCTCTCTCGCGCTTTCTCTCTCTTTCTCTCTCTCGTGCTTTCTCTCTCTCGCTCTCTCGCTTTTTCTCTCTCTCACACTTTCTCTCTCTCTCTCACGGTTTCTCTCTCTCGTTCTCTCTCTCGCTCGCGCTCTCTCTCTCTCTCCCTCTCTCGCTCTCTCTCGCGCTCTCTCGCGCTCTCTCTCTCACACTCTCTCTCTCTCTCTCGCACGCTCTCTCTCTCTCTCTCTTGCGTGCTCTCTCTCCCTCTCTCGTGCTCTCTCCTCTCCCTCTCTCTCTGTCTCACTCTCTCGCGCTCTCTCTCTCTCTCTCTCTCGCTTTCTATCTCACTCTCTCTCTCTCTCTCACTTTCTCTCCCTCTCTCTCGCACTCTCTGTCGCACTCTCTCTCGCTCTCTCTCTCTCTCTCTCTCCCGCTTACTCTCTCTCTCTCTCTCTTTCTCCTGCTTTCTCTCTCTCTCTCACGCTTTCTCTTTCTCTCGCTTTCTCTCTCTCCCTCTCTCGCTCTCTCTCTCTCTCTTTCGCACTCTCTCTCTCACGCTCTATCTCTCGCGCTTTCTCTCTCTCTCTCGCGCTTTCGCTCTCTCTCTCTCACTCCCGCTTTCTCTCTCTCTCTCGTGCTCTCGCTCTCTCTCTCTCTCTCTCTCTCTCGCGCGCTCTCTCTCTCTCTCTCGCGCTCTCTCTCTCTCAATCTCTCTCTCTCTCTCGCCCTCTCTCTCTGGTGCTCTCTCTCTCTCTCTCGTGCTTTCTCTCTCTCTCTCTCTCGCGATTTCTCTCTCTCTCTCGCGATTTCTCTCTCTCTCGCGCTTTCTCTCTCTCTCTCTCTCGCACTTTCTCTCTCTCTCTCTCGCGCTTTCTCTCTCTCTCTCGCATGCTTTCTCTCTCTCTCTTTCACTTATGCTTTCTCTCCCTCTCGCTCTCTCTCGCGCTCTCTCTCTCTCCCTCTCTCGCTCTCTCTCGCGCTCTCTCTCTGTCTCTCTCTCTCGCACTCTCTCTCTCTCACGCTCTCTCTCTCTGTCTCTCGCGCTCTCTCTCTCTCTCGCGCTCTCTCTCTCTCTCGCGCTTTCTCTCTCTCTCTCGCACTTTCTCTCTCTCATTCACTCCTGCTTTCTCTCTTTCTCTCTCTCTCTCCCGCTTTCTCTCTCTCTCTCGCGCTTTCCCTCTATCTCTCTCGTGCTTTCTCTCTCGCTCTCTCTCTCTCACGCTTTCTCTCTCTCTCTCGCGCTTTCTTTCTCTCTCTCACGCTTTCTCTCCCTCTCTCGCTCGCGCGCTTTCACTCTCTCTCGCGCTTTCTCTCTCGCTCTCTCTCGTGCTTTCTCTCTATCTCTCTTGCGTTTCTCTCTCTCTCTCGCGCGCTTTCTCACTCTCTCTCTCTCTCCCGCTTACTCTCTCTCTCTCTCTCTTTCTCCCGCTTTCTCTCTCTCTCACGCTTTCTCTCTCTCTCACTTTCTCTCTCTCTCTCTCGCGCGCTTTCTCTCTCTCTCTCGCTTTCTCTTTCTCTCTCTCGCGCATTCTCTCGCTCTCTCTCTCTCGCACTTTCTCTCTCTCTCTCGCGCTTTCTCTCTCTCTCTCTCTCGCACTCTTTCTCTCTCTCTCGCTTTCTCTCTCACTCTCTCTCACTTTCTCTCTCTCTCTCTCTCGCACTCTTTCTCTCTCTCTCGCTTTCTCTCTCTCTCTCTCTCTCTTGCGTGCTCTCTCTCCCTCTCTCGTGCTCTCTCCTCTCCCTCTCTCTCTGTCTCACTCTCTCGCGCTCTCTCTCTCTCTCTCTCTCTCGCTTTCTCTCTCACTCTCTCTCTCTCTCACTTTCTCTCTTGCTCTCTCGCACTCTCTCTCGCGCTCTCTCTCTCTACCGCTTACTCTCTCTCTCTCTCTCTTTCTCCCGCTTTCTCTCTCTCTCTCACGCTTTCTCTCTCTCTCGCTTTCTCTCTCTCTCTCTCTCGCTCTCTCTCTCTCTCTCTCGCGATTTCTCTCTCTCTCTCTCTCATGCGCTTTCTCTCTCTCTCTCGCGCTTTCTCTCTCTCGCTCTCGCGCATTCTCTCGCTCTCTCTCTCTCTCGCACTCTCTCTCTCGCACTCTCTCGCTCTTTCTCTCTCTCTCTCTCTCTGGCGCTTTCTCTCTCTCTCTCTCTCTCGCGCTCTTTCTCTCTCTCTCTCTCTCGCTTTCTCTCTCACTCTCTCTCTCTCGCCCTCTCTCTCTGGTGCTCTCTCTCTCTTTCTCTCTCTCTCGTGCTTTCTCTCTCTCTCTCTCTCGCGATTTCTCTCTCTCTCGCGATTTCTCTCTCTCTCGCGCTTTCTCTCTCTCTCTCTCTCGCACTTTCTCTCTCTCTTTCTCTCGCGCTTTCTCTCTCTCTCTCGCATGCTTTCTCTCTCTCTCTTTCACTTATGCTTTCTCTCTCTCTCGCTCTCTCGCGCTCTCTCTCTCTCCCCCTCTCGCTCTCTCTCGCGCTCTCTCTCTCTCTCTCTCTCTCTCTCTCTCGCGCTCTCTCTCTCACGCTCTCTCTCTCTGTCTCTCGCGCTCTCTCTCTCTCTCGCGCTTTCTCTCTCTCTCTCGCGCTTTCTCTCTCTCATTCATCCCTGCTTTCTCTCTCTCTCTCTCTCTCTCTCTCTCCCGCGCTTTCCCCCTATCTCTCTCGTGCTTTCTCTCTCTCTCTCTCGCGCTTTCTCTCTCTCTCGCGCTTTCTTTCTCTCTCTCCGCTTTCTCTCGCTCGTGCGCTTTCACTCTCTCTCGCGCTTTCTCTCTCGCTCTCTCTCGTGCTTTCTCTCTATCTCTCTTGCGTTTCTCTCTCTCTCTCGCGCGCTTTCTCTCTCTCTCTCTTTCTCCCGCTTTCTCTCTCTCTCTCACACTTTCTCTCTCTCTCGCTTTCTCTCTCTCTCTCTCTCTCGTGATTTC
>NW_027250705.1:10000-15000 GCF_044704955.1 Pristiophorus japonicus | reverse complement strand
GTTCTCTCTCTCTCTCGCTCTCTCTCTCTCTTCCTCTCTCGCTCTCTCTCGCGCTCTCTCGCGCTCTCTCTCTCTCTCGCACTCTCGCTCTCTCTCTCTCGCGCTTTCTCTCTCTCTCTCGCGCTTTCTCTCTCTCTCTCACTCCTGCTTTCACTCTCTCTCTCTCTCTCTCCCACTTTCTCTCTCTCTCTCGCGCGCTTTCTCTCTCTCTCTCGCTTTCTCTCTCCCTCTCTCTCGCGCTTTCACTCTCTCTCTCTTACGCTTTCTCTCCCTCTTTCTCTCTCTCTCGCTTTCTCTCTCTCTCTCGCGTGCTTTGCCTCTCTCTCTCTCTCTCTCTCTCGCGCTTTTTCTCTCTCTCGTGCTTTCTCCCTCTCTCTCGTGCTCTCGCTTGCTCAGTCTAGTGCTCGCTTTCACTCTCTCTCGCGCTCTCTCTCTCTCTCGCTCTCTTTCTCCCGCTTTCTCTCTCTCTCTCACGCTCTCTCTCACTCACGCTTTCTCTCTCTCTCGCTTTCTCTCTCTCTCTCTCGCTCGCTCTCTCTCTCTCTCTCGTGATTTCTCTCTCTCTCTTTCTCTCATGCGCTTTTTCTCTCTCTCTCTCGCACGCTTTCTCTGTCTCTCTCGCGCACGCTTTCTCTCTCTCTCGCGCGCTTTCTCTCTCTCTCTCGCGCTTTCTCTCTCTCTCTCGCGCATTCTCTCGCTCTCTCTCTCTCGCACTTTCACTCTCTCTCTCTCTCTGGCGCTTTCTCTCTCTCTCTCTCGCGCTCTTTCTCTCTCTCTCTCTCTCGCTTTCTCTCTCACTCTCTCTCTTCCACTTTCTCTCTCTCTCGCCCACTCTCTCTCTATCTCTTGCGTGCTCTATCTCCCTCTCTCGTGCTCTCTCCTCTCCCTCTCTCTCTGTCTCACTCTCTCGCGCTCTCTCTCTCGCTTTCTCTCTCACACTCTCTCTCTCTCTCTCTCTCTCTCTCGCTCTCTCTTACTCTCTCTCTCGCGCGCTCTCTCCCTCTCTCTCTGGTGCTCTCTCTCTCTTTCTCTCTCTCTCGTGCTTTCTCTCTCTATCTATCGCGCTTTCTCTCTCTCTCTCTCGCGCTTTCTCTCTCTCTCGCACTTTCTCTCTCTCTCTCTCTCTCTCGCGCTTTCTCTCTCTCTCGCACGCTTTCTCTCTCTCTCTTTCACTTACGCTTTCTCTCTCTCGCGCTTTCTCTCTCTCTCTCTCTCGCGCTTTCTCTCTCTCCCTCTTGCGCTTTCTCTCTCTCTCTCTCGCACTTTCTCTCTCTCTCTCTCTCTCGCGCTTTCTCTCTCTCGCATGCTTTCTCTCTGTATCTTTCACTCACGTATTCTCTCTCTCTCTCTTGTGCTCTCTTTCTCTCTCGTGCTCTCTCTCTCTCCCTCTCGCGCTCTCTCTCTCTCTCTTTCGCACTCTCTCTCTCACGCTCTATCTCTTGCGCTTTCTCTCTCTCTCTCGCGCTTTCTCTCCCTCTCTCTCTCTCTCGCGCTCTCTCTCTCTCAATCTCTCTCTCTCTCTCGCCCTCTCTCTCTGGTGCTCTCTCTCTCTTTCTCTCTCTCTCGTGCTTTCTCTCTCTCTCTCTCTCGCGATTTCTCTCTCTCTCGCGCTTTCTCTCTCTCTCTCTCTCTCGCACTTTCTCTCTCTCTCTCTCTCGCGCTTTCTCTCTCTCTCTCTCACTTATGCTTTCTCTCTCTCTCGCTCTCTCTCTCTCGCGCTCTCTCTCTCTCCCTCTCTCGCTCTCTCCCTCTCTCGCTCTCTCTCGCGCTCTCTCTCTCTCTCTCTCGCACTCTCTCTCTCTCACGCTCTCTCTCTCTGTCTCTCGCGCTCTCTCTCTCTCTCGCGCACTCTCTCTCTCTCGCGCTCTCTCTCTCTCTCGCGCTTTCTCTCTCTCTCTCGCGCTTTCTCTCTCTCTCTCACGCTTTCTCTCTCTCATTCACTCCTGCTTTCTCTCTCTCTCTCTCTCTCCCGCTTTCTCTCTCTCTCTCGCGCTTTCCCTCTATCTCTCTTGTGCTTTCTCTCTCTCTCTCTCTCTCTCGCGCTTTCTCTCTCTCTCGCGCTTTCTTTCTCTCTCTCACGCTTTCTCTCCCTTTCTCGCTCGCGCGCTTTCACTCTCTCTCGTGCTTTCTCTCTCGCTCTCTCTCGTGCTTTCACTCTATCTCTCTTGCGTTTCTCTCTCTCTCTCGCGCGCTTTCTCTCTCTCTCTCTCTCTCCCACTTACTCTCTCTCTCTTTCTCCCGCTTTCTCTCTCTCTCTCACGCTTTCTCTCTCTCGCGCTTTCTCTCTCTCTCTCTCTCTCTCACTCTCTCTCTCTCTCTCGCTTTCTCTCTCACTCTCTCTCTCTCTCACTTTCTCTCTTGCCCTCTCGCACTCTCTCTCGCGCTCTCACTCTCTACCGCTTACTCTCTCTCTCTCTCTCTTTCTCCCGCTTTCTCTCTCTCTCTCTCGCTTTCTCTCTCTCTCTCTCTCGCTCTCTCTCTCGCGATTTCTCTCTCTCTCTCTCTCGCGCGCTTTCTCTCTCTCTCTCTCACGCGCTTTCTCTCTCTCTCTCACGCGCTTTCTCTCTCTCTCTCGCGCTTTCTCTCTCTCGCTCGCGCTTTCTCTCTCTCGCTCTCGTGCATTCTCTCGCTCTCTCTCTCTCTCGCACTCTCTCGCTCTCTCTCTCGCACTTTCTCTCTCTCTCTCTCTCTGGCGCTTTCTCTCTCTCTCTCTCTCGCGCTCTTTCTCTCTCTCTCTCTCTCGCTTTCTCTCTCACTCTCTCTCTCTCGCCCTCTCTCTCTGGTGCTCTCTCTCTCTTTCTCTCTCTCTCGTGCTTTCTCTCTCTCTCTCGCGATTTCTCTCTCTCTCGCGATTTCTCTCTCTCTCGCGCTTTCTCTCTCTCTCTCTCTCGCACTTTCTCTCTCTCTCTCTCTCGCGCTTTCTCTCTCTCTCTCGCATGCTTTCTCTCTCTCTCTTTCACTTATGCTTTCTCTCTCTCTCGCTCTCTCTCTCGCGCTCTCTCTCTCTCCCCCTCTCGCTCTCTCTCGCGCTCTCTCTCTCTCTCTCTCTCTCACGCTCTCTCTCTTTGTCTCTCGCGCTCTCTCTCTCTTTCGCGCTCTCTCTCTCTCTCGCGCATTCTCTCTCTCTCTCGCGCTTTCTCTCTCTCATTCATCCCTGCTTTCTCTCTCTCTCTCTCTCTCTCTCTCTCTCCCGCGCTTTCCCCCTATCTCTCTCGTGCTTTCTCTCTCTCTCTCTCTCGCGCTTTCTCTCTCTCTCGCGCTTTCTTTCTCTCTCTCCGCTTTCTCTCGCTCGTGCGCTTTCACTCTCTCTCGCACTTTCTCTCTCGCTCTCTCTCGTGCTTTCTCTCTATCTCTCTTGCGTTTCTCTCTCTCTCTCGCGCGCTTTCTCTCTCTCTCTCTCTTTCTCCCGCTTTCTCTCTCTCTCTCACACTTTCTCTCTCTCTCGCTTTCTCTCTCTCTCTCTCTCTCGTGATTTCTCTCTCTCTCTCTCTCATGCGCTTTTTCTCTCTCTCTCTCGTGCGCTTTCTCTCTCTCTCTCTCGCGTGCTTTCTCTCTCTCTCTCTCTCGTGCATTCTCTCTCTCTCTCTCTCTCGCACTTTCTCTCTCTCTCTCTCGCGCTTTCTCTCTCTCTCTCTCTCGCGCTCTTTCTCTCTTTCTCTCTCGCTTTCTCTCTCACTCTCTCTCTCTCTCACTTTCTCTCTCTCTCTCACCCGCTCTCTCTCTCTCTCTTGCGTGCTCTCTCTCCCTCTCTCGTGCTCTCTCCTCTCCCTCTCTCTCTGTCTCACTCTCTCGCGCTCTCTCTCTCTCTCGCTTTCTCTCTCACTCTCTCTATCTCTCTCTCTCTCTCGCTCTCTCTCACTCTCTCTCTCGCGGGCTCTCTCCCTCTCTATCTGGTGCTCTCTCTCTCTTTCTCTCTCGTGCTTTCTCTCTCTATCTATCGCGCTTTCTCTCTCTCTCTCTCGCGCTTTCTCTCTCTCTCGCACTTTCTCTCTCTCTCTCGCTTTCTCTCTTTCTCTTTCACTTACGCTTTCTCTCTCTCTCTCTCGCTTTCTCTCTCTCTCTCTCTCGCGCTTTCTCTCTATCCCTCTTGCGCTTTCTCTCTCTCTCTCTCTCGCACTTTCTCTCTCTCTCTCGCGCTTTCTCTCTCTCGCATGCTTTCTCTGTATCTTTCACTCACGTATTCTCTCTCTCTCTCTTGTGCTCTCTTTCTCTCTCGTGCTCTCTCTCTCTCCCTCTCTCGCTCTCTCTCTCTCTCTCTTTCGCACTCTCTCTCTCACGATCTATCTCTCGCGCTTTCTCTCTCTCTCTCGCGCTTTCTCTCTCTCACTCCCGCTTTCTCTCTCTCTCTCTCGTGCTCTCGCTCTCTCTCTCTCTCTCTCTCTCTCTCTCTCTCTCTCTCTCTCTCTCGCGCTCTCTCTCTCTCAATCTCTCTCTCTCTCTCGCCCTCTCTCTCTGGTGCTCTCTCTCTCTTTCTCTCTCTCTCGTGCTTTCTCTCTCTCTCTCTCTCGCTCTCGCGATTTCTCTCTCTCTCGCTCTCGCGATTTCTCTCTCTCTCGCTCTTGCGATTTCTGCCTCTCTCGTGCTCGCGATTTCTCTCTCTCTCGCGCTTTCTCTCTCTCTCTCTCGCACTTTCTCTCTCTCTCTCTCGCGCTTTCTCTCTCTCTCTCGCATGCTTTCTCTCTCTCTCTTTCACTTATGCTTTCTCTCTCTCTCGCTCTCTCTCTCTCGCGCTCTCTCTCTCTCCCTCTCTCGCTCTCTCTCGCACTCTCTCTCTCTCTCTCTCTCTCTCTCGCTCTCTCTCTCTCTCACGCTCTCTCTCTCTGTCTCTCGCGCTCTCTCTCTCTCGCGCTTTCTCTCTCTCTCTCGCGCTTTCTCTCTCTCATTCACTCCTGCTTTCTCTCTCTCTCTCTCTCTCTCCCGCTTTCTCTTTCTCTCTCGCGCTTTCCCTCTATCTCTCTCGTGCTTTCTCTCTCTCTCTCTCGCGTTTCTCTCTCTCTCTC